>NC_135497.1:144439111-144594111 GCF_052857255.1 Amblyomma americanum
TGGTCAAAAAGCCGTCGAAGTAGTAGTAGTAGTCGGCATTGCGTGTCGGAAATAATCGGGGGCTGCATAAAAAGAACTGTGTCATAAAAATTTGTGGTTCTAGTGATTGATGACTGACTGGTGTGTGACAGGCAAAGACGAGTTAATGAAATCATTGTAATTAATAGTCTAATGAAAAATGAAAAAATTGGAAAAAGGGGGGTTCAAAGGTGTCAAAATCCTCAAAATGAAAAAGCCAATACTTAATTATTGTAATTCAGAAAATTTAGAATGTGTAACTGATAAATTAATTGAAAAAAAAAATTGATGATGGCCTAGCTCTGTTAGGCCAGGATATACGTAGTGAAAGCGTGGAGACATCTGGTTCGGAACAGTAATATATGAATGGCGCGCATTCACTACATGCGCCTTTATTCATGATTAAACCTTCCGCCGCCGTGGCGGAGTGGTAACATCTCCGCCTGAAATGCCAAAGGCCCTGGTTCGATTCCCAGCCTCGACACACTTTTTTTTTTTTTTTTACTCAGTGTGCGGGGGTTTCATGGTCACGTGGTCGGTCACGTGGTGCGGAGCAGCAGCCGGTGGCATGGTGCCATAGCTGGTCATGTGGTTAGTCACGCGGTTGGTCATGTGGTGCAGTGTGACCACTGTGGAACTGCGAGTTCGTGGCCAATGTAGCTTTCGTTACAAAAATGCAGTCAAAGGTGTTTCCAAAGAACAGGTGATGGCGTTCTGCGAACTCCCCAGCAGCATTGCAACACGTTGTCGCATTCCACTCTTAAAAGCAAAGCTTAAGCGTCCTCCAATTTTTTGTTCTTAGCTCACTGCATTATGCACGACAGTCCAACCAAAATTTATGAAGCAGTTTTCGAAAATTCAGTTCGTAGGGTATTCCAGCCAAGCACATGTGCTCACTTGGTAGCACAACGAGTCTTTATGGTTACTTGAACACAACTAAAGAAGTCGCAAACTTGCACAACAACTGGTCATAAAATCTCAACACAAGAGCAGTTTCATACCAAAAATACTAGAGGGACATCTAGCACTGCTTTCTGCAGAAGCTGACAAAATGGTGGCTAAGTCACTGTGGGAATGCTGGAAAGTACACGGATCCTAATACAGCTCACTTGAACATCCTTATAACATTGCTATTTACTGATAGTTCATTTCATACCCTGTGCATACATTTCATTCCTACCTGAAAAGAAAGAGGACTTCAAGATAAAAGGCAAAGAAATCAAAACCATGGCAGGTTTAAAAGTATATTGCCTAACGTAGCAACATATGTAATTCATAGTTCATTGCAATTTACGCAAAGCAGTAAAACTGTGCAATAAGTTAGGTTATTTATGCACAAAATCAACTGTGCAAACAGTCTGCATGTCCACCAAAGCTGTATGTGAATGAATGATGCAACTTTGAACACAAGAAAACTGATTACAGAGAAGTAAGATGCCACAAGGTCATTCCGAATCAACTCTCTCGAGATCCATGTACTTACCATCACACTGTTGGTAGCTGAACAGTTACAGTGACAAACTGTCCCTTATTTGGTATGTTAGTATGCAACTCTATGGCTATGCATATAGTGACGTCCTTGCATGTAGTGACGAGCTAAAATTTCTACACTGCACTTTCAGGGCAACTGGTTATTCATGAGGCTCACATAATTCAACCATACTTTTGTTGTGTCCCGGTTATTTGTGACAAGGCTGTTTCTTGGGCTAGTTGGTTGCTCATGATTTTGACGAAAACATAAGCGCACAAGAAGATGCGGACATGCGAGAGACACGGGACAAAGAGGGCATGCGAAAGACACAGGGCAAGATATATGTTTCCTTGTCGTCAATAAAATTCAGCTGCAAGTTAGTGCTTTGTCCTGTGTCTCTCGCATGTCCCCGTCGTCTTGTGCGCTTACGTTTTCGTCAAAATTTATGCCACATTAGAATGCGCTGCACTCGTTTCTGCACAAGTCGATTATAAAGTTATCTATTCTTTTACATCAAATGAGGCAATTTCTATGGGCAACCATGCTTTGCTACACCGCAAACATTATCCATCTGCTGACATCCACTATGAGCTTGTTTTTGGTAATAAACAGACGACTGGGGCTACAAAAATTGTTTTTGCTAAGTTCAGAGATTCACGACTGGGGTCTTTAGTTAGATTTGAGGGTTTTGCTGATCGTGGTAGTGACGTGATGGTAAAGTCATGCAAAGCATCACCTTTGCCTAAAGAGCCCAGCTTTGGCCTTGGTTTCCCATCTTTGTTGTTCAGCACAAGCTTTCACACAAGAGAAATTTCTGTGTTCCGTGGAGATAACCAACACTGACTGGAAGCTGAAACTAGATGAAGAACCTGACAGGACTAAACCAGGGGACTTAATATTGCAGGTTTCGAGGCTAGGACACTGCACTGGAAGAAAAGATGAAACTCTCGAAACAACAGAGGAAAGCTGTTAACAATGAAGTAACTTTGTACAGACCCTTTCTATCCTTGTACAACAAACTATACAAGTTGCAACTATATATATATATATATATGAAGGAAGCCAACAGTCACCGAAACCAAGGTGCATAGGGGAATGTTTTTTTCCTTTAATTTATAGTGCGGATTAGTGGGAGAAAAATACTTGTTCTCAAGGTTCGCTGACACGCAATAAACATAAATACCCACAAGAGCAGCAGATTGGACAGCCGTCGCCGTAGCTCAGTTGGTAAGAGCACCGGACGCGATATTCAGAGGTCGTGGGTTCGGATCCCACCGGCGGCATGGCTGTTTTTTCTGCTGCTTTATAAGTAGTTTTCTTTAAATCAAAGCTTAATTGAAGTATTTTTCTCCCACTAATCCGCACTATAAATTAAAGAGAAAAAAACATTCCCCTATGCACCTTGATTTCGGTGACTGTTGGCTTCCTTCATGTATTTGTCAAACGAGCCCTTCATTTCCCTTAACTTGTCTGCTATATATATATATATATATATATATATATATATATATATATATATGTGTGTACATAAGACTGAACTTGTGTCCATATGGCTCACATCAACAGGCAATAAGAGAACTGTAACTTGATGTTTCAGAAACACGAAACTGCATTACAAAGACCTACAGTGCAACACCCAAGCACTGACATTCCGCGGCTATTCATAAACACTCCTATGCTTGCAAACCTGTAAACTCGCAACTGAAATCTGACCGTAAGCAGTACTAGTGCTGCGCGCAGCTTTAGTGTCATTTCAGCAGGAGTACAGACATTTCTGAATGTTAGTAATAACATCACAGTAGTTCAATTTTCCAAACCTCATTCATACTACAAAAACAGTTCTTCGCACAGCAGGCTGCTGTGTACTACAACAGTAAGTGGTAGACACCACTGAGCGATTCGTTACAAGATACCGCATTTACTCGCGTAATGAACTTATAGAAAGTTGACATCAATTTGGGGGACGGTTCATTAGGCAAGGGGAAGAAAGGTGACTGATTTTTTTGTGTGCATAATTTCATAGCTCTGTCTGTTCTGTTCTGTTTGTCATCAACGAAAGCACGCATTCAGCCACGTTCGTGTTGCAGGCGTTTAGCATCATTCGCATTGAAAGGTGTATGCTGTCTCATGGCATGATCCGGCGATTTTATGATAGTCTACAGCACTGGCCAATCGCAGGCAAATTGCAGCCATATAAAGCGAACATGCTGAATACTAGCCCCGAAGGACGTGCGTTTTTTTACGCAAGGTTAAAAAAAAAGCCTGACGGTTGTGAGTGTGTAATGCGAATGTTTAAGCGTTAGCTGTGGTGTGAAAGGGGTTAGGCATTTTCGCTCCTGATCTCGAGCTCGCCAAATTGCTTGAGGGTCTGAAGGTCCTCTTTCCTCCATAGCATTTTAGTGTAGAGGACGTTTCTTAGCATTCTGGTTTAAACTGCTATGCTCCTCTCTGATGCTCGCGTGCTTGCTGGCTTTCTAAGCACACGCTGGTGCAGCTGGGTGTGCAGCTGGGTGCGCAGCAGTGTGCAGAGCAAGCCACTGCTGCGGGCGCTCTGCGAAGTTCACCGAGTGTGCCACCATCCCGCAGTAGCTATTGTCAAAACATAAACACGCCACGATGTTATCGGCGCGCAGCATCTTGGCACGTTGCTAAGGAGGAATGCGTTAAGAAAAGCAAATGCAGTGGGGGGTGGGCTCATTATGCAAGTAAATATGGTAATTGTTGATCCTGCATGCAATCTCCCTTTTTAGGGCAGAGTAGCAGAAACTCCCTTAGAAAACAGATGATGGAATCGATGGCAAAGAGTAAACAGCGGTGCATGTGACACTCTACAGGTGAAAACATGTCTAGCAAACATGCCAATAAGGTTAACAGCTAGCAGATAGCCTGTCCTGACAATGACAGAGGCATCTGAAAAGTGCTCACTTGTCAAATAGCCACTGGTGAGCAATGCCATTCGGACATCCCAGAGCTTGCACAGGGCACCAACACTTATTCCACTCATGTGGAGCCGCGGGGATCTTCCTCAATCAGTGGCCGTGTGTCATCACAGCTGACCACACTGTCTGCCGCCGCCACAGGCAGAGGCGTCCGGCTAGTCCCTTCTGACTGCACAGACGTTGTTGAGACTTTTCGCCTGGATGTCGTGGCAGTGTGGACACTCAAGACAAGACTGCTGTCACCATGCACTGCTGTGGCAAGTGCTTCCTCCGATGACCCTGTCTCATGAGATGTGATCGAAGGTGTCGGCGGAGATGGCGGCCGGCGGCGGTGACGTCGCAGGCGGCGTGTGCGACGCTGGGTGCCTCGTCCACAGAAAGTGCCCAGGTCACTTTGTGTTCCTCCTGGGCCATACACTATCACGCCATCAGCTGGCACATGATACCTGCAATAAAAATGACACTGTGCTGAGCCTCAATTCTGGCTAGAAAGGGTCAGGAAGATGACAGGAGCTCAAAATGACTTCTGAGAGGGGTTCTGGGCCATGATGGTGCTTCAATAAGAAGAAATTATATGAAACTGACTATTATGAAACTTGGCCACGTTAGAATCAGGGATGTGCAAATACAGCAGACTCTCGTCAATTCAAATTTTAAGACCAGAGATTTTTGTTTGACTTATATCAGAAGTGCACCTTAATATGATCCAAGACTGAATGTCACTTGGACCTACTGCTCTATGCAAATGTAGCTAAATGCTTTAGCACAACATAAAATATGAGTGAAAGGCAGTGATAAGTTTTTTAATCAAGTGTGGTTGAAAAAAGGTATCAATGATGTGCTGTTTCTCAATTGAGTAAAAACCTCAAGGGGCGAAAAAAAGCACCCAATCATCCATAGGTCGAAAAGACGAATGGCTACAAAAAACCTTCCTGAAACTGTTTTGCACTGCAGCAAATTTAATTGATGAAAAAATGTGCAGTGGTTGTCTGCTTTCAAGTGAAAAACTGTGTGGAAACGACGGTTTTTTGCAATTCTGTCATCTTGAAGTGCATGCCCACTGTCAGAAATACTGTTCCAAAACAGTATGGCCTTCTGCAGCCTCCTTCACATGCGGTGGTGTCCATGTAAGGAGGCTTCACCACACAACGAGCAGCTCGTAATGAGCGCGCATTATCGACGCACAGGACAACGTGGATGGAGGCGAGGGGAACGTGCATTTGTGCAGGAACGGGAAAAAAAAAAAAGACCCACCAATAAGCATCCGAACCGGCACGCAGTAGGGCTTAGTTCGCAGATGCGTGTCTGGCAGCTGCAATAGTCACGGGCTGGTAGCAAAGCTCAGAAAATGAAACTATGTCTTGAGGGGGCAACTCCGATCGACACAGCCCCTATTCGAGCTGGGTAGGAGCTAACCGGTTGGAGGGGTCTGATTTTCAGTTCATGCATCACAAACCTGACTCATTCGACCTCGGTCGCCACAATTTCGTGCGCTGGGAGTGTCTGAGCAGGACAAAAAGTTCGAATTAACCAAATTTAAGAGAAATGGTGGGAGAAATTAAGCGGTTTTAAAATGCATTGAAAATATAGCCAGCTAACCAAAATTTTGAAATTCATTTGAATCAACCAAAAGTCCGAAATATCAGAGTTTGAATTATCGTGAGTCTACTGTATTCATATTCAGCATATTCAGATAGTCGAACCAGCATATATCGAACTCGCAAAAAAACGCCTACGAGTTTGATATAATGTGTAATTAGATATGAAAGTAGCAGTAAGTTTAACAGCATACAAGCATACTGAGATAGAAAAAAACTGAATTTCTTTGACAGCCACTTAATGCCCGCGCAGATTACTGAGACAAATAGTGGTGAATTTTTTACGTTCCTTCATTTTCATAGCCTCGGCGACAACACATATTTCAATGTTATCGATGGACTCCAAACAGCTGAGAACACAGCCATCTATCAACGCGTAATAGCAACAAACCATGCTAAGCGCACAGAGCACGTCGAAGCACAAGGGCGCATGTTCTTTCAAATCCTTGTCACAATTTGCATCAATGGTGTCCTCATTATCTGCAACGTCGGCAATGATGTCTTTGTCCGCAAAGCTCTCTCACGGTCTCAATGTCGTCGTTCACGGAGACAAAGTCGCCTACGGCTGCCCATCACAAATAGCACCAGCAAATTCGGACAGCTGGTTCCACAAATCATCAAGACCTGCGACGGCTTATCGAGCTCGCCCCGAAAAAAGCATTTGCTCCGTCTACTACAGGAAAGTAAAGACCAGAATGTCGGAAGCAGATCTATATAATTTTGTCTTTTGACGCCATTCCATGACCAACTCAGCATAGACAGCGCGCCTAAGAGATTGATTTTTGGGTCTCTTCCAGTCCTCGGATCCTGCAGGAGCTGACATGGCTCACTAATATTTCTCGTGGTTC
This sequence comes from Amblyomma americanum, assembly GCF_052857255.1. NCBI lineage: Eukaryota > Metazoa > Arthropoda > Arachnida > Ixodida > Ixodidae > Amblyomma > Amblyomma americanum. The sequence continues at coordinate 144,445,986 of NC_135497.1, forward strand.
CCACAGCAACCAAGATGATGGTGGCAAAGCTTTAAGACTGCAATAGGTGAAATAATTCTTAAAGGAGTATAGACAATTTTGGTGGCATATTTTCTTCTCTGTAGTGATGCGCAAGATGTTACTATACACGGATCACCATGTGGTGTTTGCCTATGACCATAATAATTTATAACCTAATTTTTCTCATGCTGTTTCGGTTTCAACAGCTCTGCGATGTCAAAGTTGCATTTAGGTCACATGAAGCATGCAAAAATAGCAATATAATCACTGCTTCTTCATTCATTGTGATTCCGGCTATTGAAGCAGGCTGCCTTTAGCGTTGCAGTGAATCAAAACGAAGAAGCAGTGATTCCACTGCAGCTTTTTCATGCCTCGCATCACCTATACGCAACTTAGACGTCACAGCCATCATTCAGCTGTTGAAATCAAAAGCAAAACAGCATAAGAAAGAATTTTGATTATAAATTATTTAGTGGTTGCAGGCAAATACCAGGTGGTAATCCATGCATACTAATGCGTTAAGCATCATTACAAAGGAGAAAACACGCACCCAAAAATTGGGTTACTATACTCCTTTAACCGCTCGAGCTGAAAATTTTTTAAACAGCTGCAAGTGGATGGCACTGTACAGTGGGCACTTTCCGGCAAGAATTTTCTGCAAAGCTGATGCAACAATTAAGTTACAGGCATTGTCAGTCATTCAACTTGAGTTCCTACTCACCACTACACCTCCCATTAAACACTTAGCACCACTTCCTTTACAGGCTCTGCAGGACTCTGGAATCATTGGAAGGTTACAACAAATCTCTTGTACTGCTGCAATGCCTTGCAATTCCCTGAGAAGACAATACTGCTTAAAGGAAATTCATGCGATAGTCCCAGCCCATTAATTAGATTCGGGCAGACGACAACTTACATAGCAAAACAGTAGGCAATCAGTACTGGGATAGGGATAGACGATACCTCATTGTTCTGCAAAAATAGAATGCACCACACCTGTGATCACCAACGGCAACGGCATAAGGTGGCGGAGGCTCTCGAAACCAGAAGTCCGGTGGCGCACTGTCCACAAACAGTGGAGGCGAGTCCATGGGACCTTCGGCAGCAGCAGCCTGTTGCTGTGCCAACCGCAATGCATACAGCCGGCATGAGCAGCTGACAGCCACCACAACAAGCAAACCACAGAACAGCGATCCAATGATGGCAGCTGTTATCATGCTGTTCCTCAAGCCTGAAAAAGTCCAAATGACCCACACCATTCATAGACGTACCACAGCGATTTAAAAAGGTTACAAAATATCAACAGTTCACTTTTGTGCATGCTAGCCAAAACCTAAAATACCAAAATAAATATTTAACGTTAGCACTGTTAATTCGCAAAAACATCGCAAAAAGCACACATGAATTTTAGGATGTGGCTGTGCGAGACAGCACAATTAGGGAAAAAGAGGTCCAGAGTGCACATGCATGGAATGCTACCATGAACACTGGTACCATGAACACCTCTTAACAACACACTAAAAGCCTGGTTTTAGCACAATCTCCAACTGTATTATTATTCAAAAGGAGGCCCTAACAAAATAATCAATTATGAAAACACGAGAAAAAAAAATTCATGCTTACCGGGCATCCCAGCTAAGTGACCCAAAATTTTAAAGAACAATGACTGTCCTAGACAAGCGAAACCAACCCGGTGCTGTTGACGAGTCATGTGGCCCAGTCTGCGGTATTTTTTCATTCTGTGAATTTAGCTAATTAGTGAAGGCTAACTAGGCAACTTCTTAAATATTGGCTTTGAGAAAAAATGAAATATGAAAACTGTAGATCACCTTGAAAAACAGCCAGCTTAAATGTTTGCAACAAGGTACCATTTACATACCTTTTTAATGGCTCCAACAGAAAGTGCATGAAATTCAAAATCTGCCACTTTTCAGAGGTGTTACTTGGGCACCCCAAGATGTGAGAGAAAACTCCGCAACACTGTCTCCAACAGGGAGTTGGTGTTACACTAAGCATGGGATATGAGATAAGCAGATTTTTCTACCAGAGTTGGTTCTGCATCTTGGTTAGTACGTGCTACAACACTACAACATGCATGTCTGTTTTCTTGTTTCCTCAGTAATGCTGCGGTACGCAGTAACCAAGCAGAAACGAATATTACAACTCACAAAGTAGGAGGCTAAAATGAAAGAAAATTATCAATAGCATGCTTTTGTAAGTCAGGAGTGCAGCACAAGAACACTTAAAAGCCAAAAAGAAAAACACTAGGGACAATATACCATGTGTATCCTCATGTACTAAATATCTGTGAAGAGTCATACGACCAGTCTGCAGCCCAAAAACACTAGCCACTTGTCAAGCCACTTTTAAACACAAGACACAACATACACTAAATAGAGCGGCCATGTGCTCGTGTGTTTGCACCAAGAGTGGATGACCTTGTAAATGACAGATTGGCAAGCAGGAATTTTTATATCCACTTGCCGGCACAGACCCACCCAGTTTCACAGACTAAAAGTTATGTCTCGGTTGCCTTCCCTTGCCAATTATGCATGGTCACGTGCGCCACTGTCAATGGATAGGTTAGATACGCCACAAGGCCAACATCTGTACTCCAAGGAAGGCGGTCACACTACCAAAAACCCAAAATTCCTGCACAGAAAAACAAGATGCTTTGCGATAGGCTCCAGATGAGAAAATATGTGAGGACTCATTAATGCCAAGGACTCGTACAGCTTCCACAACAGGTAAAAGCTCCTGACATAGCGCTGACTACAGGCTTGCAGCACTGTGAAGCTAATGTTGCTAAAGTCATGAAGGGAGTTATAGGGCCTTCTGTCATGCACCGAAAACACTAGCACTACTGCCTAATATAGTAGGCCACCAAGGGTGGAGGGCACTTCCTATTGCACAGCTATACAGGTGTTGCGGACAATCTCTGCTGCAAAAAAAGATTGTGGCAACTACCAAAGGCCACAGGAAAGAAATTTCCCCATGAACCATTATAGTCGCCTCCAACAGTGCAGACCCCTTGTCCATGTCCCTCATGGATCTTGCCTCCATTGAGATGCTGATCGCCAAGGCTCGGGAAGCAAGAGCACAACGCGAAAAAGAGCAGCATCTCAAGCAAGAGCTCAATCGGCTCGTATAACAAGCCGAAATCGTAAAGCAATGACAGGTGCATGTAGACGCCACTGCTACTGTCACCACCATCCATGAGCACCTGCGGGCAGCAACTCTTTCTGCAGCTATCTGAACAGTCATTGGTAATGCAGCCACTTTTTTCTAGCCCTACCAAATCATCAAGCATTACAGGCAGGAGTTGCATTCACGAATAATAGACTCAAGAAGATTTCCACAGGAGGGCAGACCAGAGACACCTGCAGATCTTGCAGTGGAACTGCACAGCCTTCATATTCTTCGAATTCCACATGAACTACACAGCCAAGGCCAGCAAACCTTGCATCGTTCTGTTACAAAGCACCAAAAAGCTCCCGATTGCCAGGGCTGGGGCACGATACAAAAAAGTATCTTTGATACTGATACAAGGTATCGAACCAAAACTGATTATTGCCGATACTTCGATATATCACTTACTAAGTCGCCAATATTAATAAGCTGGCAATATGCTTTGCTCTGGGAGAGAACAACAGTTATTTCCACAGCACTATGTTTAAAAGACGTTTGAACGTAAACTTTCTACTTTCTCCGTTAAAGGCTAGAAGGAAGGCAAGGAATATAAGGGCTAAAAGTTTTTGTTAGGCAAAACATATTTTGCTAATCTCTGTTATTTAATCTTTTTTTTTTACTTGACGGCAGAAAGAAACAGCATTTCCTGAAACCACCAGTCAGAAATAGCCCTGTGATGCAGCCTCGCATTAAGCGAAGAGAATGAAAAAAGACCGTCTACAGGAGCACGCAAGCACATTGCCGAGTTCTATTTTATGAAGGTGCCTTTTATCAATGGATAAGAGTAAAGCATAGCCACGTCGACTCGAGGACCCTAGAGGTATAGTTACGAAACTGAGTTTCACTAGCGCCTCTTGAGGATACGGCTTGTTGTAGCGCTGCTGCTCCAAACAAAAGTAATGCGTCAGGTGATGCATTTGGTGCTGCCGGCGCTGATGACCCCATTGACCCATGTGTGGAAAAATGCATGAACTTTACCATGTTCACAAAGTAAACAACAAATATTTTGTAAGCTCCTGAGCATGAACGCAAAAGTCTTACATTTCTGTTGGCAACCACCGCAAATTGAAATCGCCGTAAAGGGGTGTTGTTTCTGCCATAACGGTGAGCATGTCTCCTTGTCCCTTCCGTCATTGAGTGCGCAGAAGTGCAACATATGTTTCATCTATCTGCCAAACAACGAACTTAGGGTGAAAGACGACTGACCAGGTCAATGGCATTGGTATGGTGTCTTCCTAATTTTTCCCACTTTTCAGTGTGCTACTGCCAGAGCGAGCACCGCCGGCCCAAAGTCGGACCCACAGCAACATTCTTTTTTTGAGTATCTAGTTACACGATACACTAAAAATGTATTTTTGATACCACCAAATGTACCAAATGATAGTATGTATCAAAGATACATTTACCTACAATACTGCCCATGCCTGCTGATTACATGTCGGACTACAACAATCACAGCATCACGACCATGCAAGTACAGCTCCCGGCAAACAGATATACCGTATTTACTCGCTTAATTTGAGAACCTTTTTCCTTAAATTAAGCTTCAAAAAGGTGGTGCGCAAATTGCGCAGAGATTTCGTGAAAAAGTGCTGAAATCTCTGCAAAGGTCATAACGTGCAATATATATAGGGTTGTTCGTTTTCCCGATTTTTGCACCCCGAACGTGTTCCTAAAATATCGGGTAAAACCCGATTTTTCCCGATTTCTGAAACAACTGTGCCCACGGAATTGCTGTGCCTCCAGTTGGCGCGCAGGCGAGAGGCGGCCAAAGCGGCCGACAGACAGACAATCGTTGACTGCAGGCCCCGTGGCGCCATGTAACGTCGGAGTCCCGAACACAGCGCCCGCAGCTTGGGCACGCGCAGCGGCGATATTTACACGTCGTGCATTCACAGCACTGCTGACTAGCGTTCACGATGGGAAGAAAACGAAAGACATTGGATGATTGGTGCAAAGAACACAAGGATTTACAGACTACAACAAAAGACTCTGAAGGCAACCGCGCGCTGGTGTGCAAGTACTGCAACACCGAGATGGTCACCGATCCAGCGAAGAAGCCCTACGACCGAATTCGCGAGCATCTCGCGTCATCGCGTCATAAGAAGTTGAAGATGGCGGTCCATGAAGCTGAAAAGGCGGGAACATCTCAGCCAACGCTCTTCGATGTTTCCTGTAGGCAGCGTGCTAAAGAAAATGAAGCGGATGGCGTGATTCACGACTTCGTTCGTGCCCTGGCATACAGTGGAATCAGCATGCATCAGGCGGACGGACCTCTGGGGGATTTCGTACGCAAATACTGCAAGGCCGCTAAAACTATGCCAACTGGACAGCGACTTCGGATTAAATACCTGAAAGAAGCTTTTGACAAGGACATGGCGAAAATCCGTAATGATATGCAAGCCGTTAAAGTGAGTGTTATCGTTGACGAATCCCCTGACATAACAGGAGTGCCTACCATTAACACTCTGTTGTGCTATTATAGTCAAAAAGCAAAAAAGAAGCAGGTTTGTTTAGTCGACGTCGACAGAGTTAATGCTTCGAACAGCTACACAGTGGCCCGGGTAGTCGGCAAGGCTCTCCTTACTGTGGGCAAGACGTGGAAGGATGTTGTAGCCGTACCCACAGATTCCGCGGAGTACATGCGAAAAATGGTACGTGAGATCTGCGAAGCTGAAGCGATCCACATCTTGCATGTAAAGGACTTAGCCCATTTGATCCATGTGAGCGTTGACCATGCGATTTCGTCACCTTGCGTGTCTGATGTTCGATCCGCAGTGATCAAGTTTGGAGCATTATTTAAGCACGCTAACAAGCTGCACCAAAAGTACATCGAAATATGTGCCTCTAATAGCCTGTTTGGCGCTGATGCAAAGAAGCCTCTTTCTGTAGTTCCGAACAGATGGCAAAGCTTCTACAAAGCGCTTGTTGTCACAGAAATGTGGAGCTCATTAACAGAACTTGTTGAATGCTCGCATGATAGCACCAAAGCGGAAGCTATTCGAGCGATACTTTCTGAAAAAGAGGTTCTTTATGCAAAGGCAGTCTTAATGAGAGATGCACTCGAGCCTCTTTTAGATGTCCAGAAAACGCTTGAAAGCGGAGAACTCCTCATGCCAAGCTTCGATCACCTCGTACACGTCAAGCTACAGCAGACTGTCAACGAGCTTTCCACGATGATCGGTAAAAGTGATCGGGCGAAAGGTGTTTTGTCTAGGTTGCCTAAGAGCAGTGTCATATTAGTAAAAACTTGTTGTGAAGAGTTTTGCGCCAAAATCTCCACAAAATGGGACTGCACGTTGAAACGGAACGTCTCAGACAAACAAGAAAACCAGTTGACATTGTGGAAACTGGGAGCCGTACTCGATCCGTTCCAGAAGCGGCTGCTGAGTCAGTCGTTCGATGACTACCGACCTCTCTTTAATTCCGTGATGGACGATGTAGGCTCGCTTCGAGAGGAGTTCAACCAGTACTTGCTGGAAGCAAGCCCCACAAATGAAGGTGTTGAAGTGATGGACTTTTGGAACGACGCAACTGTGCGTTATCCAAGGCTAGCAAATGCAGCGTTATCATTGTTGTGCCTAGCTAATGGCAGCTGTGACGTTGAGCGAACATTCTCTCAGCTAAGGTACCTGCAGAGACCAGACAGGTCTCGTATGGAAACCGAGATGTTGCGCATGCAGATGATTATGTATGTTAATAAGGACGTGTAGAACGTCGAATGACCAGCTCTCGTGAATAAAATGTTTCTTTTCTCAAAACTGACCATTGCCTCTCACTGCGAGTAATACTTAATTACCAAAGAAACGCCAAATCTTGCAATATTTACTTGAAAGCAGCCCAAAATCTAGCCCTAATTGTTACCCACCGGTTAGAGCAAATCGAATAAATTATTAGTTTGCCCGATAAAACCCGAATTGCAGAATTTTTCCACGAAAAACCCGATTTCTCCCTTATTATCAAGCCGAAAAATAACGCCCGATTTTTACCCCCCGAATTTGAAAAAATATAAAACCCGAAAACGAATAACCCTAAATATATACAATTTATTGCCACCAAAACGTTTTTTTCACAATAAACAGGAGGAACAGCCGAGTATGTCGCATGGAAGCTGGTCGCATCTCTTTTCGTATGCATCTGATATCCTGGGCCATGCCATGGACTTGAAATGAAAGCCCCCAACTTATTCAAGATGTTAAAAAGAATCAGAGCTATTGCTAGCCTTTACGGAGATATGGTACTTCAAGAACTACGCTGGCACGCATACAATGAAATTACATTATTACAAACAGGAGCTATAGAGCCACCAAAAATGCTTACATCCATATTCATCACTGCCATCTGGGCAGTCTGTTACCCGGTCACAGACTGTATCTTCAGCAACACACCGTCCATCACCACAAAGATAAGCTCCTCTTTCTGAACGGCACTTTTCTGGTCCTATACACATGAAAAAGAGGGGAGGGATAACACACACACAAAAAATATCAATTCACCAGTCACATAATCAGATTATGAAAATCAAAGGCCAGAACACAAAGAAAATGGAAGGCAGCCTTTGCTGGCTATGGATTCTGTCAGTGCAGTAGCAAAATAATTCAGTAATGTAAAAAATTGTAGTCTTTTTCTAAAACAGGAAAAAAAAAAAGGAATTATTCGTGAATGCGAAATCAAATGAAAAGCGTTAGCTAAGCTGTTTTCATCTATGCCTTCAACTATGCTTTACATTATTATTAATGACTATTATTAACAAGTACATTCGTTATATCAGAGGTTCAAATTCGTTATATCCAAATTTTCACTCCCAGGTCCTAAACTCGGATACCAACGTGTAAATCACGAAACGACGATTCGTATGGTACCATCCGCATCCCTCCGCGACCACTGGTTCACCCACCATGGCCCTCCGAAGGTCACCCCCCGTTACGGTTTCGAGGACCAAAAGTCATCGGTACGAATCCCTCACACACTAGGCTTCAACTCGACTAACAACTTTGTGCGCCGAATCATGTCAATGCATTTGTTTAAATCTCGGACGGACAAGAAACGTTCGAATACGAGTACTAAGAGCTAATGCTCTAAAAAAATTGACATCCTACATCTAGCAAGGCCCATATCATTCACAGCTCAATCCCCGTAAGAAGTTATCACTGTAGTGCACATTCAAGTGACTACTATACAAGACGCAATATGAAGTCAGTAGAGATGAACAGATATCTTCCAAGGATGCCAGACATGCAGATCTACTCCACATCTGTTTCAAAAGAAGTACAACAGAAACTGTTGACACTTTTGTGGAAAACAAGTTGATTTTCCAAGTCTCGTAAACTGTGAGAAACAGGGGTACCTAATGCATGAAAAAGCAATGTAAGTTTAGATTTGGAGCAGGTTATTTAAAAATAAAGCCTGAGGTCTGAATTACAGAATGCAAAGCACTAAAGTACGACAGCAACAAAAACAAGTTTTCAAAATGTTGCCGCAGCATACTGACAACCACCCCCCCAGGACGCAGTCTACTAAGTGATGCATTACATTGAAGCACAGTCGCCTCATCTCAGTTCCTTGCAACGAGGTGCAACTTGTAAGCCTTTGTACAAATACTGCTCCATGTTCTGCACATTTTACTGCTGCTCTGCATCGAAGTGTATGCTCTCACAGCACAATGTTGATCGGACTGATCGTGAACTGCAGCTACTTGAGTGAATATGCCATTTGCAAGTCAGCACAATACTCAGATTACGCAAATGAACTTGCAGGAACATGATTTGTGCAGTGAAAATGGGAGTTTCCCTGGGATAAATGGTCATGTACGGCAGCATCGCATCAGTGAGTCGCAAAAACAGTGCATCCCAGATGTAACTTCACAACGCTCCAGGAGTCAAGCTTGCTCGGGGCAGTCGCTTGCTGATCACTTTTTTTGTGATGCGCCCAGTTTACAAATTTGCTCAGGCACTTGGCGTTGCAAAAGAAATTATGCAGAAATGCATCACGTTTCCTTACATCCGTCCACTTGTAATGATTTTTCTCACACTCTGGAGTTTCTCTGATATCACCAGAAAGAAGATAATGTTTATGCTCATGCTTTGTCCATGAATAATCAATGCCTGGTAGCATTCTCATTCAGCTCTCCTAAAACGGCCTGCAGAGCAGCTGCACCAACACTTACCACAACCAGTTTCATCTGAGCGATCGGCACAATGAGGCACACCATCGCAGCGATCCTGGGCCCGATAGCAACCCACTCCAGATGCGCACATGATCTTCTGCTCACAACCAGACACACAGCCTTGTTCATCCTCTCCATTTTCACAGTGAAATATGCTGAAAAAGCAAAAACAGATAGTGATGTGGAATAAGGCCGCACAATAAATACAATCAAACAACACAATAGAGGTGCTAGGGTTGACGAAAGTTACAAAACTCAATTCCAAAATAAAACAAAGCTACTTTTGCAACATGTGAAGGACTGGCTTGAAATGGCAAAAAATTATATACTGTGTCCTTCAGTTCAACACCTTTTCCTTTAAGTTTACATGCTACAGTCAACATGAGCTGCCAGATCCATGCTATCAATTAGCAGCACAGCTGAAATCACAGAACATAAATCAGGAAGGGCAATAGAAATAATACAAAGCTTTAAACATTCCCTCTCAAAGAGACTTGCTGCTCTCTACCATACAAGGGTCACACTGTGCTTCAACAATTTCACTACAAGCACAGCCAATTTTTCCCCCAAAATAGTTCACAGCTGCATTTTCTCTTGGCTCTCGTAGGAAGAATAAGGAGCAGGAGAAACTATACCGTTTACATTATGAAGTTTTTTCCATACATAAGAACTTAAATTCGTAAAGAAATTCAAGAGAGCAAACCCCTTTCAACCACACCAACCACCGAATTCACAAATGCACCCTGACCATTCCTCCAAGGAGAGGAGGAAACAGCCACTCCTCCATTTAAGGGATTGTCGGGATCACAGAATGCCGCTCAGTGTTTTCTTCAACGAGGAGCTCCTTGAGAAACCTTCCTCCACCGCGGCTCCCCCAAGGAAGAAAGAATGTCATATGGGGACGAGATTAGGGCAAAAAGCTGGTCATGAAAATGGCACGTCACTGCCCATTACTTGTGCATTTTGTCACATTGTGCCATCTAAGAACCTTCACAAAGAACCTCGACATTCACAGCCTGGTATAAACAATGCAGCACTGTAAAACAGTCAGAAACCATTGCTGCCGCCATTGCAGCTGATGATGTAGAGCCTAAGTAGTCATTTTGTTTACGGGTATAAGAAATCCCCACAGCAAAAAAATGACGTGGAGTTTACCATGTTTACAAGTAAACTAACGGTCGAAGAGCCCTCAATGTAGCATCTGTGCTACCTCGAGATTCTCTACAAAAACTTCCAACTTTTCCCTACACTCAAAGAGTGGAGGTTGGAATCTGAAATTGTTTCTGAAGTGCAGCCAGAGCAAAAAGCCACTACATCAGAAGACTGGTAAAGGCTAAATCAATTTTTTGTTTGGGCATATTAAATGACATAATTTTACTCCGACTACGCCCATTATAGCGCTTTACAAAAGTTGCTTTCTAAGTGCTTTGTGCATTAAACTGGGTCAAAACATAAGCTCACTAAAAATAACAATTTCAAATTAATTCTGCCAAGATCACTATGACTGAACAAAAAGCCTTGGTCCAGTATCATATCATAGTTCATAAACTGGCACTGCCTTAATTTCCTAATGCAGCCGACGACGAAAAATTCGGACCCATGATTTTTCTGGCACAGTTTATTATTTGGCACAACATGCCCCATATAGCCAATGTATAGGAGCACCTGAAATTTCGGACGCATCGCAAGCAATTTCTCAGACTTCATTCACAGTTGCCGCAGCACTGCTGCCAATTGCTAAGTGGCCATATAATTCGTATAGTGGAACTTCGTTAATTCAGACTTGAAGAGGGACCGAAACCTTGATCTAATAAATTGGAATTCAAACTAAAAGAGAGCCTCTTCAACGACGGGGCTGATATCTCTGCAGGTTCGCACATCGCGCAGACATGGTTACAAGCTGGTAGTGCACTTGGATGTCGTCCACTGCTAAAATCTGGATAGCAGTCAAAGTTTGCGGAACCTATCTGCGCCGAGTTCTTTGGTCCTGAATACGCAAAGATGCAGCAACTGAACGCATGGGAGACATAAGACTTCATGAAGATGGTGAATGGAAGAAAATGGCACTGCCTTTCAAAGCGAGCAGCTCATACCTGCGACTAAACACAAATCCCCAACTTTTCTATCACAACGCCATCAAAACTTGTGCTTTGATGACAAGCAACACAAATTTTATTAAGCGTAAGCAACAGAAGAGTGCATACAATAACATATATACAGACAGCTTTGAGACTGCTTTTCGACATCATTGCTAGTCCTAATTAAGAAGGCCAATGCCGACTGGAGGGCTTGCTTCGGCCATTGCTGGTTCTTTATTATCGTTATTGTCATCTTCGCCTATTCGTTTAGAGCCCTCCACATAGTCCGTGCAGCGCAATTCCCGCAGTGGCAGGCTCACTTTCACATCTGACGTTTTACCCAGCCGGCACGTTTGTCCGTGATATGCCGATGGCAAACAGCCATAGAACGCTTATCTTGCGAAAGCGGTTGTCGCCCATCATCTGTGTGCACAACACGTGGCGAGATCTAAAGTCATATGAAACATCAGAATGTGCACAAAACTGCTGACCCCTTTCTCTGCCATAATGGTGATTAGAAGTTGGTGAAATTAGACTTTTCGAACTGCCCAATTTTTCGGATCTTTTCATGGTACGTACAGAAACTGAAAAATCGATTGTCGACTGTAAAAGAGAATATTTCAGTATATTTACATGTTAAAGAAATATGAAAAAAAAATCCTCCAAAAGCCACAGTTTTTTTGTCTTTCCATGTAACAGCATTGAAAACGTGTTGCCGAAATTCATTCATAAATCTTCCGAAAACAATGTTTGCAGCCCTACCAGAGCTCAAATGCTAGCAACAAAGATTATTTAGTATATAAACAGGACTGATATGAATTCCTCTTCAGTCAATCAATGGGTAAAAAACTTATCTTATGAATGCTGTACAGACGTGGACAGAATACCGTAAAAACCGGACTATAGGTCGGACCGGAATATAGGTCGACCCCCTAACTAACCAATTCTAAAAATGAAAAAGATCTTTTTCAATGGGAAAAGTACCGAATGGGAAAGTCCTTACTTTGAAACAAATGCGACTAGAGAGGTTGCACAATGGTGACAGTATTTAATTTCATTTAAATGCTGCTTGTATGTACAGCCGGCAAATTTTTTAACAATATCGCGCACCAATCGGCCCGCGTGTGTGTTTCTGGCACAGGCAAGTACGGCGCCGTAGAGCAAAGCCCTCCTCTTGCTGAATCGCCGCAACCAGGATGGCGAGCCTTTGAATTGCTCCCTCGTGAGTCTAGAGGCACGCGCGATCTCTGCCGCTTTCACGCGGATGCATTCGGCAGTCACAGGCAGCGATCTTGCTCGCAGCGCAACGTTTCCTTCCTATTCTCGATACACTACGGTCTGCCCACGAAATGATGTTTTCTTCTGGTTGCTGCAAGCTGTAATACGCAGCTTCTGCCTCCGCCAGTACTGAATGCTCTTTTTGGATACTCCAAATTCGCGCTGTGCGGCCAGGTTCCCGTGAGCTTCCTCGTACTCAATCGTGTTTTTCTTGAAGGCGACGGTAAATTGCCGTTAGCTTCCGCTATGCATCTACTGAAACGCAAAATGGCGGCACTGCTGCTGATGGCGATGGTGATGGAGGCTGTTGACTTCAGCCACCCATTGTTGCAAGACTTCCGTATTTTTTCCGCCAATGACCGGAATATAAGACGGGGGTCAACTTTTCACCATAGTTTTTTGAAAAAAAAGTTCGACCTATATTCCGGTTTTTACGGTAATACGGAGCACGCGACAAGCGACGCATCAAGGAGAAACTGCATCTAAGTGCCACCTATCAACGACAGAAAGAAACACTTGGCTCTCTGCACGCAGCGAGATTACCCGCCACCGAGCCCCTATCTTTGCTTCAACCCTGGCGTTACCTTTGCTCGAAAGATGCTGAGCTGTTCCGAGCAATTCCGCCAGGTGATGCCTTCCTCTAAGCGGGCTGAGTTTATTGTCGATGTCGCGTGCCGCGCGCCAAGCTGTGCTGTGCTACAAATTGCGCAGGCACGCAGACTATACGTTAAGCAGTGATGCCGATAGGCCTGCGGCAAACAAGTGGGTCTGTGCCCCGGCGCCTCTCTGCGCGTGCCAACACGAATAGTTCCCGACGCTCATGCTAGGTAGCGCAGGTCGGTAGGTAGGTAGGTACGTTCCTGTGCTCCGTATTATTCTGGCCGTGCCTGTACATTTATGTTGATATGGGTTTCTGCAGTATGCACGAAAAAAAGAAAGAACATTAGTGCAGACTCCCAGGCCAATGTTGTTCAGCACAAATAGTGCCCATATTGCAAATAAAATGCAAAAAATTTTCCTTAAGAAACACCAAGCTTTACCTGGATGCAAGTGTTCTCCAAATGCACATAAAAATATTTTTATAAGAGAATGAAAATAAAACAAATGCATTATACTGTTTTCTGCTCCTTATCACCGCAAAACTACAGGTACAGATTTTGCACTCACAATCAATAGAGGCAGAGAGGACCATGAATGAGAAAAGCCCACAGCAAAAGACCATAAACCACAAATTTGTATGCTAGGAAATTGCAGCTCTGTTTCCTTTTGCAGAAAATTTTAGAGTAGGACTGCACACAGGCCACACTGTGGGCACAAGTAAATGTCCCTGTAATAATTTTTAGTCGCATGACAAGGTGCAATGCAGCCATGCGAAGAATTCTCAGCAGACCTGTCGCAGCGTTCGCTGAGTGGGTCATAGCAGGTTGTAGACGTGGGGCTGCACAAGGTGCGATTTGGCCCGCAGAATGCACAGTCCAACTCGTCACTCAGGTCAGGGCAGTCTGGCTGCCCGTTGCAGCGTGCCTTCCGATTGTAGCAGCCGCTGCCTGTGGCACAGTGCAGCATCCCAGGTGGGCAGGCACCTGCCGGCAAATCCATCTCTGCTCTTCCAAATGCTTTATACCAAAAGCGTTAACACACAGAGAGCAGGAAAGCCTGCTATACACCCACACAATTATAAGCACCAACGTGCTTCTAATCCTGTGCAGAAGCAAGTGCCCGATGAAAGATGAAAAATCAGTATGCTCAGCTAGATTAATTAATATCAATGCAGCAGGCATAAAAGTGAGAATGGCGCTCTACACATGCTTACTGCGGTGGACTGTCACACTGGCAAGGCTGCAACAGAAAAATAAATGAGCCAAGGATGGGAACAAAGAATGAGAAGGGAGAACAAAGCTGCAGATATGTGCTGTCTGTTCCTAATGTTTCTAAACAGAACCATATTACAAAAATGAAGACACGAAAGTGCAGTGTCTGCACTCTTGCGTCTTTTGACAGCATAAAACTAATAATAAGCCAGAATAACAGTAAAGCCAAATATCTCAAATGATTTTCAAGCAAATATGATTTGACAGCCTTAGAAGATAATGTACAGATCAAGACTCACTTTATAAAGGGGCTAATACCCATTAATTCCAGAATCATTTCGAATCGGCTGTGAGTTCATCATTAATTGGTCACAACATTGTGTTAAAAGCAACAGTAAACTTACACAAGAGCTCGTCTGACTTATCTTCACACTCGGTATGACCATTACAAGCCCAGTGTTGAAAGATGCACATCCCATTCAAGCACTGAAACTCATCTGGTCTGCATGATGAGGGCTGCTTGTATGTGCCTGCAAAAGAAAGGGCAAACAGTATGAGACAAGTGACACCTCAGTACTAGCACCCCCTTATTAGTGGCCCAGTTTCCTCTAGGGCACTACAGGCCCAGGTGAACTATGCGCTTCAGCACTGGACTACTACTATGAGCATTACACTCATTTCAAAGGTTAGTGGAGCACCTCACCTACAGTATAAGACAACTGGAAGCCTCGGCCCTGAGGCACCTGTATTGAGGAGGTGTGGAACTTGATCCACACTTTGCTGCTTCGCGAGACAAATGGCTCAGGAGCCTTACGGCCGCAGTGCACCCGCTCGCCCCCATTTGGTGTTGGGCCCAGCTTGATCCAAGTGCCTCCACAACAAGGGTTCTTCTCACAGTCTTCAAGGCCTCCAAGATCCAAGTCATCAAAACTAGAAAAGAAATGCAGGTAGAGTCACATCAGAGGTCTCCCCAAGTGATGGGCCATTTGAATATGAGCTCAAATTTTGCATGTGGTAGATTTATATGTATTGGCCAACTGCAGCTGTAATTGATAAGCAGAGGCAGAAAATTTGTGAAGGTAAGTAGTCTTCACTGCTATTAAGCACCACTACCACCATTAGAACCACAGCAAATTTGCATGTGCGCTGTGAATGGTAGCTTAGCATGACTAGGTAACCTTGGAGGTAACTTGGTCATACTACCTTCCACGGTGGCCACAGCTCAGAGCAAAATACTGGTCACCAGATTGTAAACCAAACTGCTCATACAGTAAACCTATAAAATGTAAAAGGTGTAGCTTTCACAAGTACAGAATGCTTGATCAAAAACAAAGTTGCCTTACACAAAATCTGTCCACCAAAAAACCTCGCGCAGCGGAGCTGTCAACACTGCAAAAGAAGCCATGCACAGTTTTGGCACATCCCCCAGAAGGTAGTCAACTAAAGGTTACAGACCTAACCCCCCAACTTATGTCTTGTGGTTTACTTTTATCGCCACAGGTCCCACTGTAGACCAGGCCAGTGTAGAATTAAACAAAAGAAAGCTCAAGTTTAGGTAAAGTTTACCTTATTGTGATGATCTGGTCATGGCGGCCAATGATGAACCAGCTGCATGACGTGTGGTTTGAGTAGGAAGCTGGATATCCTGGGCTGCTGATCTTGCCCCTTGGACCAAGCCGCCTCTGTTGCTGGCACGATCCTGCACAACACAATAGCAATGCGAGAGTGTTTGTACTGCAGCCCTGCAACTGTCCATACCTAGGCAAAATAACACCGTCCCAGTGTAATGCTGCCATTGTTCCTCATGAATGCTAAAAACATTTGCACCCAGTCACCAGCTTTTGCAACTCATGGACAAGCATTCTGGCTGTACAAATCTTACTTACTCCCCACAGAATAAAAGCCCAATCACAGGTCAGCACGCCTTGTCATTGCCAGCCATGTGTAAACAGGGCCACAAGAACCTTGCTATTGCTTTTTTCAAGCAGCCAAACTCGACCAAACTTCCATTAAAAGCTTGTTCTGGCTATTATTATTGTTTATTATTTATTAATACTGTTAACCCTCATTTGAGGGCCATTACAGGAAGGGAAAAATGAAAATCACAAGAATAAACATCACACTATAACCAGAACAGCACGCACTAAGACACGGACACGAAGGGAGACACGACACACACGAGCGCTGACCGAGACGGTGTTCACTGGGGCCTTGCAACGCAGTAGCGCATCAACTCCTTCAGACACGCACCTATCTGATTCTGCCGCCGGTGCCAGCCTGGACACCTGCCTCACCAGGCTCAGAAGTTCTGCGGGCGACCTTTTGGGTTCCGTGGCGTACTTCGGCCCCTGGGAGAGAACACGACGCACTTCCGTAGGCAGCGACACGTTCCCTGCGGTGTGGATGACATTCTCTGTCGTGTGCTTCTTTCTGGCCGGTGATGCGCGTAGCTGGAAAAGGGTTTGGTGCCACAGGAAGTCAGCCGTTGCGTTCGCTAAATTCGAAAACTCTTTCCATTTCTTCTTTCTATGTGGTGGGGCTTCGGTTCTTTGCAGCAGAAGAAAAAGACTGCGCCTGTAAAACCGAGCTTGTCTATTCCATTCAGCCTTCAGGATGTGGCAAATTCTTGAGCAATGGCCTTGCGAAGGCAGGAATCCTCCAAACAGCTGCAGAACGTACGTTGGAACACGTTTTTCTTTGTCTGTCCGTCCATCCATGTATTCTCGTCACCTACATTGCTGTCGCCGTATGCAACGCACGATCATTGGCTTTTCTCGTCAAAGAAAAACGTGTTCCAACGTATGTTCTGCAGCTGTTTGGAGGATTCCTGCCTTTGCAAGGCCATTGCTCAAGAATTTGCCACATCCTGAAGGCTGAATGGAATAGACAAGCTTGGTTTTACAGGCGCTGTCTTTTTCTTCTGCTGCAAAGAACCGAAGCCCCACCACATAGAAAGAAGAAATGGAAAGAGTTTTCGGATTTAGTGAACGCAACGGCTGACTTCCTGTGGCACCAAACCCTTTTCCAGCTACGCGCATCACCGGCCAGAAAGAAGCACACGACAGAGAATGTCATCCACAATGCAGGGAACGTGTCGCTGCCTACGGAAGTGCGTCGTGTTCTCTCCCAGGGGCCGAAGTACGCCACGGAACCCGAAAGGTCGCCCGCAGAACTTCTGAGCCTGGTGAGGCAGGTGTCCAGGTTGGCACCAGCGGCAGAATCAGATAGGTGCGTGTCTGAAGGAGTTGATGCACTACTGCGTTGCAAGGCCCCAGTGAACACCGTCTCGGGCAGCGCTCGTGTGTGTCGTGTCTCCCTTCGTGTCCGTGTCTTAGTGCGCGCTGTTCTGGTTATAATGAGTTACCAACTCGCCCAAGCATCTGTTTTAACAAACATCACACACTTCCAAAGCGTAATACAGGATAACAAAAAAGAAGTAGGACTATTCTAACCACTGTTCGGCTATCTGATGTTTAAAGGGACACTGAGGAGAAATAGAAGTTGGTTTGTATCGATAGAATACCAGCTCCTGATCACAAAAACTCCACTCTTACTGAAAACAAAGCTCTTGTAAGGTAGAAAATAGCAAGAACCAAAATACAGGTATCGCCGCCACAGGCCGATCTCGCAAGCACAAGCGTGCTGGCGTCATAGGACAAGAAACGCCACCTTGGAGGAATTTTCCTTCCTACATGGAGGTAGCGAATCTCTGGGGCTGACGAAGGAAGGTTGCACGGTTCAATATTGAAGTAAGTTTTATTTTAAAACCGATAGTGCACTTTTATCACTTAAGGAAGATACACAAAAGACAACCTGAATGTTGGAAGCAAAAAAAACCAATGCTTGGCAGTGCCACAGGCAGCCAGGAGAGTTTCGATTTTTTATAGCGCTTCGCGTGAATGAGCTTTGCGTGCACCGTGGTTTTGTTTTTGATGCGCCTCGATTTACAAGCGCCGAACAGCAGAGGAACTCCAAGTGCCGCTTCAAGTGCTAGCTAACCTTTGAAGGAGTCTGTTAAGGCTGGTCAGATGATCACCACGGCCGATGAAAAACTATGATGGCACGATGGTCAGTGATCGTGCAAGGCAGTTCGCAGTATATAAAGAGCACTGGCGTCTTCGCACGCTCGCCCGGCGAAACATTCCCGGCTGTGCCAGTCAAGTTCAAACTACTGAATGGAAAATCGTTTATTAGGAACGGGAGACAAGGTACAAGGCAGTTAAGAAAAACTGCTGATTGCCTAGCTCTGCTAGGCCAGGATATACGTAGCAAAAGCGCGGAGACTTCTTCATCGGAAGAGTGCATTCACTAGATGCGCCTTTATTGACAGTGAACCTTGAGCTGTTGTGGCGGAGCGGTAGAGTCTCCGCCTCAAACGCCAAAGGCCCTGGTTCGATTCCGAGCCTCGGCACAGGATTTTTTTCTTTTTCATTCAGTGAGTGGGCGGGGGGGGGGGGTTCAGTGGCTCCCATAGATGCCGCCACCGAATACGTTTGTTAGCGGTTAAGCGCAGGCTCTGTTAAGGCGTGTTTATATGCCGGCTTAACGCGCGCTGCACGGCGATGTCACGTCGGCCAAAACGAGACCCTCTATACTCCAACTGCGCTTGACCGCCGACACGTTCAGCGGCTTCGGCGTACACTGACCGCACTGGCGGAGTGCTTCGACCATGTCTCTATTTCGCACCGAGTGCGCCAGCCGCCGCTGGCCCGGCCAGACCGGTTCGGCTCCGCGGTGAGGTACGCGTTGTGACGTAATTCAATAGCTTCGGCAGTTCGGCGGAGCTGTTCTTTTCGGGCTCTCGCTAATTTAGTCCATTCACAGTACACATCTGAAGGCACATGCAAGTGGGCGAGAGAGCCCGATTCAGTGGACCCGTTGGATCCAGAGGAAGCCGTTCAAGCGTCGTGCGTCAGCTTTAGTTTCAAGCTGCCAACTTTAAACGCGAGCGCCCTAGAGCACCCATCCATTTTTTGTGGCAAAAAATAAAGAACCTGGCCCTTGCAACCGTGGGAGACCTCGACGCCGCCTGCTGCACCGTGCAACCGCGCCGTTCAAGGAATCGCAATCCGTTGGCCCCAAAGCACCGGCCGGCCTCCGATGGGCGCAACGCGCCGACCTTGTCCTGGCCCTCGCGATTCCCAGCACTGGGGTTGATATCTGATTAGCAACGGCTGCTCACTGAGGAAGGGGGAAACGACCCGCCGGTGCCTAACCTAACCGTGCTCTCTCAAAAGCATCGCACACTCTGTGGGGCCGAGGTCGCTGAAATGCAGGCCGGAGTTTTTGCGAGAACTTCGTCGTCGGGTTCGGGAACTAGATCCATTGTAATGCTGGCAAGACGCCGGTGCAAACGTAAACGAAGCGACGGTAGCGACCCCCGATAGATGCCTTCAATGTGCGGCGGTGGTAGGTTTCAATTTCGGCAGCTGCTAGACCGCACCGCTAGCGGCCAGAAATCACGGAGTCTGCGTTTACGTCATGTTTCACGTCACTCCGTCCTGTGTCGTCATAAGAGTTCTCCGCGACATCATAAGAGTTCTCGAGTTTGAATCGCAGCGGCGGGAAAAACTTTTTCAACTTGGAATCCAAATTTCTTTGAAATAAATGCATCTTTCGCTCGCGGACAAGAGGCAACAAAGCCATGAAATGCCAAACTATCAGATTTTGCTAACAAAAAAAAAATTGATAGAGTTCTCCTCAGTGTCCCTTTAAGAAGTTTAAATAATGCGGCGGCCACGTATCTATGAAGGCGAAATGCAAAAGGCGGCCGTATGCTGTGCGATGTCAGTGCACGTTATAGACAGCCAGGTGGTCGAAATTATTCCAGAGCTCTCCACTACAACCCCTCTTTCTTCTTTCCCTCCCACCTTCCTCCCTTCCCTTACCAAGCGGGTGTCCGCTGAGATGTGAGATAATTACTGCGCCATTTCCTCTCCTCAAAAACCAACCAAAATCACATTTGAAGCATGTGCACCAGACATTCAGAGGTCCATGTAGAGGCCCCAGAAAACAGAGGAAAGTGTAAATTCTGAGAGGATTTCACAATAATGAGTAATCATCAGCATCATCATCTTTATTTTCATCTTCATCTATTTACATTAGGATGTAGGGAAGAGCGCCAGCTTTCGAACAAGACCAAGGTGGCTGCTTAGGGGACCTGATTGTGGGGAGCAACGGGTGCAAAGTTGAGATGAATTTTGCTCCACTTCGTATTTTTTTGCCAGCATGACTAGCCTGAAGTTTCCCTGGTGTAATGGTGTAATTTCAGTTAATCTATTCAGAAAGAACTAAAATATAGAGCTATGCTATCTTTTTTTTATGGCCAAGTCAAACATATCAAGTTTTGTGAACAATGACTGTCACCTAATTATATTTGATTATTATGGTGTTTAGAAACAACTGAACATTTTTATATGATGATGTACCTTAAAGGGGCCCCGAAACACATTTTCAGTGCATTGTTTTGCCCGTTGGTTGCATAGAAGGTGTTATAGTGATGCTATTAGCATCAGTTGTACCACGTATACTCCTGTTTTTAATATTTTAATTAGCTCGCAAAAACAAATTCATGGCGCTGACGGTGTCACCATACAGTGGCGGTTTTTAGCATCAGATATGACATCACGGAGGGCGAGCTTTATGATTGGACAAAGAGTAAATATACTGCAAATTGTGTTAATAACTAGAGATACGTTTTGTCAAGTTCTTGTGTTCTATATTACATTAACAAAACCAACTTGTTTGCCCTAGATAAAAGCACTGTAAAGCAAGTAAAACAGAAATACACCACTAGAGACTCTGGCTACTTTTTGCATCGATGGACTTTGCGCCTCTCTGTAAACATCCTACGACCTATCACTAACACTTATGGGTACTCTCTATGTATCTGAGAGTGGCTTTGCAGAGTTGTCACTAACACTTATGGGTACTTTCTATGTATCTGAGAGCGGCTTAGCAGAGTTGATCCGATCGAGCCATTGCACCCTATAAGCGTTCGTTTCGGTCCCAAGGAATGATGCACTCAGTTCACATTTAGCAGACAGTGCGCATCGTCAGCTTGTGGAGGATCACCGGGCGGAGGCGCCAAATGGCGGCACGTTCCCGTCAAGATGGTGCCACGTTCCCGTCAACAGTAGGGTGCCTCGATGCGTGCCCGCTCTCCGCTGAGGGTGGTGCCACTCTTTGAAGGGGTCGTCTCCGCCAAAACCGGTTCTCGGGAGGTGCCGCCGCCATTTTCTTGCATTCTGCTCCCGCCGACTCCCACGCTAGACACGGAAAGCGGCATTCTTCATACAGTCTCTTTGCAGAATGGCTGGGTGCTGCGTTCCCCAATGCACTAACAGCGCTAAAAATGGCTGGAGGATGTTTTCGTTTCCTAGAGACCAAAAACGACGTCTTCTATGGACTTTGAAAGTGAAGCGGGACAAGTGGCAGCCGACGAACTACTCCTGCATATGCAGCGTAAGTACCGGACTTCTCTGCAGTGCTGAATTTATTTTGGGGCTTATGTCAGCTTGTCTGTGCGACTCTTTCTGATAACCAGACGTGCGATTCTGTGTTCCTGTCGGAGGCGCCATATCATGCTTTTTCAGCCTTTTGATATTTGATCGCTGCAAACGGATGTAGTCTCTTAATTAGAGCTTGGGGCGATATGGAACCTCCGGCGCATTTACGCCTCCGTTCATTTCACTTCGCATCACGAAATAAGGCCCAGCCTTGCAAAAATATTACGATCTTTCTCAGCCACGAAGCTTGAACAGCAGTGCATCACGCTTCCTTCACAAAAAGCCATCGCTGCCCGCTTAATTTGACAGGCACATATAGCAGTGCGAAAAGTGAATCCCGGAGTGCAAAAAAG
The DNA here is from genome assembly GCF_052857255.1 of Amblyomma americanum. Classification (NCBI taxonomy): domain Eukaryota; kingdom Metazoa; phylum Arthropoda; class Arachnida; order Ixodida; family Ixodidae; genus Amblyomma; species Amblyomma americanum. The sequence goes on from NC_135497.1 coordinate 144,468,369, forward strand.
CATACAACGCGATAAGCTTGTGTTTCTCCGCGTTGCATCAAATTCAGATCTTTTATACTTTTGTTCGCACAATGTTATTCAAGACATTTATTCTAGCTTATCATATGTCACGGAAGTAGCTCATGGAAATGAAAACAAAAAAAATGAGTGTGAAGTAATCTCTATTTTGTGCATGTGTGCGGATGTGAGCCTATATGCGTGCTGATGTGCGTTTGTTTGATTTTCTTTATTTATCGTAAATTAATCTTATTTGCCGGGGAATAAAGCATTTAAATTAGCAACAAAATTTTTTCGTCCAGGCTCACTCTGAAGAATCCTGTTTTGAACAAAACCGGGCAGATGGATGGAAGAAGCTGAAGGCGAATGCAGTACCAACGGTTTTCCCATTCAGGGGTAGGTGTTTCCCAATCGATTCACTGCCTGATTCTGTATAAGTACATACATTCGTTGCTAACAAAGTGGTGGTCGCTCGGAAACACTTGATGGGCATTTGAGGCGCTGGCCCGGCATGGGCGACTTATTTCGCCTTTTACACGTTAAGTGTTCATGTATGTATGTATCCATTCTGCTTCTCAAGTTCTTATGGAGAAGAAACCTCCCAGTTATTCAATTCTACTGTCGATCGGCTCACGCAACAACCTTCATCTCAAACACCCACTTAACCCATTTCCACTTGAAAAGGCAGAATCGGTCGCCTTCTTTAATTAACACAAATGTAATTAACCAAGGCGACACAAAATAATTCAGGGAGCGGGGAAGAAATCAAGTACCTATGTGGACCTTTTGGCCCCAACCCTTAGATTTTTTCGTGTGGAAAACTAAAAACTGAAAAAAAAAGCCGATACGCTGGTCACGCCTTGTTTTCACTTTGCTCTTTGCCTTGATTTTTCATATTCCGTGATTCCCGCATTTTCCCATTACTTAACGCTCAGTTTGATCATTGGTTTGTACATCTTTCTGCTTCCAGTTGCTCCAAGGAAGCGAAAACCACCTAGAGACAGAACGCAGCCTGTGCCCACATCCGTCAATGAAGAGGTGAACAACCCCGCTGAAGGATTCCACACCGCATCAGAGGCAGATTTCCTCGCCGAGTCAACTCACATGGTATCACAAGATACGTCATCGGTCAACCTCCAAGTTAACAGCTCATATGTAGAATCTTTGAACGTCGGAAGTCCAAGCTCGACAGATGAAACACCCACAGCTAGTGAGACACAAACGGATTCTGCTGAGTTGAAAAAGCAGTTGGTAGACATGGAAAGAAAATACGCCATGCTTCAAGAACATCACACAATTGCTAAGAACACAATCCAAAAGCTCAAGAAGCAAGTTCCATAGCATGAAAGCAAGGCTGATAATTTCGCAAAAAATACACGGTTCTTGAATGCAGACCAAATTTCCGCTCTTTCTAAAAATAGCACCCAGAGTCACACGTGGTCTGTGGAGACGGCTAAGCAAGGGTTGCAAATTAAGTTTGCTTGCGGAACAACCGGATATGAGACATTGAGGAAGTTGGGCTACCTTCTTCTGTCCAGCAGGACGTTAGCACGGAGGATCCAGGGACTGACGCTCCTTCCAGGAACTCTTCAAGAAGTTTTTGGCGTCATGAAGTGCAAGGCTGAAACTATGGAAAACGTGGAAAAAGACTGCGTGCTGTTTCTAGGAGAGCTGGAAATTGCTACAGCGTTTCAACTGGACCGAGGTGAAGATGCCCTCCTTGGAAGTATAACACTTCCTTCGAAGCCAGAGGATCCCGCCAATCACGCTTTGGTATTCATGTTGGGAGGAATCAATCAGCAGTGGAAGCAGGTCATCGGCTATGAATTCACTGGCCAACACGTGGAAGGTGCCCTCTCAAAGACTATGTGCTCGACATCGTCCAGCGCTGTGGCCAGATCTCCCTCAGAGTCCGTGCTGTCACATGTGACATGGGATCAGCGAATCGAGCGATGTGGCGAGAATTAATATTCACAGAAATTCTACCACTGTGTGCTCAATACCACATCCATGTTTGGACGGTAAAGAGCTTTTTTTCACTGCTGATGCAGCATATGTGTTGAAAAACCTATGAGGGCAACTTTTAAGCTCTAAAGTCTTTGCACTGAGCGATGCCACCGTGCTCGAAAACAACCTCCCATCACCTAACGTGAAACTGGAGCATGTCCAGGCACTGGTGGAATATGACGCAGAGGGAACTTAAAGTAGCCCCTGCCCTATCGGAGATTCATGTCAGCTCCGGCCACTTTACAAAAATGAAGGTTGGAGTAGCTCTTCAATTCTTCAGAGAAGCTGCACTGGCTATCAGATTTTTGGTGAGAGAAGGCCCGCTTGACCCATCTGCCGAAACAACAGCGTGGTTCTTGGATCTGGTGTCAAAGTGGTATGCCCTCATGTCATCACGCCATCCCACTTTAGCTTACAGCGACCGAAACATGGAGAAATATTACTCTGCTCTGAAAACCTTGCGCCTGGCAGCAGAAACAATACAAGGGATGAACATGGGCACCACCTCTCAATGGAAACCATCCAAAGCTGGCCTGCTTATTTCCACGACAGTTGTCCTTCGCCTCCAAGAACTTTTCCTGGGCAGTGAAAGCTACGAGTTTTTCTTAACAAGCAGGCTGCTTCAAGTCTGCCTCGAAAATCTTTTTTCAGTTGTACGCCTAATGAAGCCAGTGCCGACGGCGTATGATTTAAAATGAGCTCTGAGGCTTGTGAGTGTGAGCCAGTCTCTGCATACACTGCGAACAACAAGCTATGAGCTTGATGATCGAAAGTACTTCGTCGACCTCCTTTCTCAAGCAAAGAAGCAGTGCTCAGAAAATTTGCCTGAAGAAATAGACGACTCTGAGATTTTGTTCATTGAAGAGCTGACGTCAACGGAATGTTCAATTTTATATTACCTTGGAGGCTTCATCCTGAAAAGCATCTTAAAGTCCATATCTTGCTTCCAGTGCAAGGATGCCCTCATCGAAACTTTAAGCAATGATTATGCCGCTTTGACAGTTCTCAGGGAGTATGTGAGTGATGGACGGAACTTGATTTATCCGAGCAGTGAAGTGATCCGCACTCTCAAGAACTACGAGGAATACTTCACAGGCACTGTTGCATGGTGTAAGAACAAAATACACACGATGAAGTCCCCGCTGAAATCTCTCACAAAATTCTTTACGAAGGCAGACCGCCCATGCCTGAACACATGCGCAAATCACAAGGAAGCAATAAGCAAAATGCTGATAGCCACCTACACATGACTGCGGCTACGCATCCATCTACGTCACTACCCAGCCACACGTGCTGGTGGTCACGGAAGCAAAACTTGTGCTGGTGTCAGTCTTCCTTAAAGACGCTGTAATGAGTGTGAACTTTTCGTGCGCATGCACATAAGCGTGAGAGAAACTTAAGTGCAAGAATCATAAGCTGTGTTATACTTGCAGTGAATCGTCGTTCGTAATCATTTTGTAGATATTGTATCTGTGCTTTAAGATATTAAATAATCGTTCTTGCATGCTCTTGTCTTTATGTTTTGACTGCATAGTGTATACATGACAGTTTGCCACCATTACATAATACTGCAAGTGGACGTAAGCATGCCATGGGTTCGAACTTGAATATGCAGCTGTTCATTTGGCATACTTCACTTTCTTTCCGCTATATCCACACGCAAGCGCAATGATAGCAAGTTCACGGCGCAGGTATGACAACGACGGCGAGCAGTTGCCCATCCAAAGCAAAGATACCCGCCATAATTTCGCTAATCGTCTCGAAGTAGCGAAAACATCAACGAATCTTTACTCTTACTCTTCATCCAAACTAGAAAAGGAATGATTACCAAAGGTAAAGTCCAATTCAAGCTCCCACTGCAAGCGGGGCCATCTCTATCTAGGCACGCCACGCAGCAAACGCGCGCCTCGCGACCCGCGGTTGCAAGAAAATGGCGGCTGCGCTAGCAGACGACGCGGTTGTCCTCACCCTAAACGCAGAGCGGGCGCGCATCGAGGCACCCTAGTCAACAGCACGCGCTCCTTGCTCACCGTGACCAACCAGCGCGCTAGGGGCGATGGTTGGCGGTAAGCAGTAGTGGTACGCGCTATGCTAAATGTGTCTGATATCTTGCGCAGGCTGCCACACCGTCGCAGTATCTCGCGCTCGAGATGGGACCCATAAGTAAGGGAACGTCACTGATCACTGTTCTCTTCTGCGTCGTCGTGGTGACGACGAAGCATCGCTGGGTCAGCTGGGCGTTCACATGGTTGTTGTAACCATGCAAACAGCGTCGCCAGCCTTGGCATGAACGACTTACAGAGAACAGGCAACCATGGAGTGTAAACTTCCGCCACGTGCTAAGATAGGCTGTTTTGATTGGTCGCACAGTGTGTCGTCATTGGGAGAGTGAAATGGGAATGGGAAGCTGCGCGAAAATAGAGTTGAGGGCAGCATTTTGTTTACTTGTATTTTGAAATTTCTTCCTTGAATAACTCCCGTTGCTGTGCATCGGTTCTCGTAATTCTTTTTGAGTCAGCATCTGTGCGACATAAAGAATCCATCTGAAGTGTAACCGGCATCCGTTCAAGCGGTGTTTCGCAGCCCCTTTAATAGCAATACAATCAGCATAGCTTCGCATGGTAGGTCTTTGGCTACAGCTCCATTTTAATCGGAACCAAAAAACATTGAGGGAAAGTGTCTTAACAACCAGCAAAAAATTTCCTAATTACGCCTCAGTTATTGTCCCATAATATGGGAACTAACGAGATGTGCTAAAACTAATCATATTTTTGAAAACAGGAAGAAGAAATACATACACATAAAGAATTTCATTAAATTATCTCTAATAATAAAATTTTCATTTTTAAGACCCGCATCTGCTCTTAAAATGTTTCGGTATCTAACAGAAAATGTTCAAAACAAGAAAAAAATAAAGTAAAAATGCAGCTATGCTGTCCTGCAGTGGAAAAATTATGTTTCATGCACAGAGATTTTTCCCACATAATTCCAGTGCTTCAGTGGTGTGACAGCGGCGCAGAGCAGGGAACTCTTATCTTGATTTCTTTTTCGGTACCGAAACCTAACATATGCTACCGCGCTTAGTTCATTATACTTAGTGGCACAAGCAGAGACATATTTTTACATTGTTTTTGGTCGTCCCACCATATTATCTGCTACCCCGCTTGAAAAGATGTGTAAAAATTTTGAAGCTTTCTGTTTAACCTAAAAAAACTGCGTAGTAGTAGTGTATATATATAAAACGGCTTTTAACAATTTTTAGCCCCTGCAACAAAGCACAGCTTGATTGTTAATCAATGCTTTAGGGTTACAGGGCGTGTGACTTGCTTTCTTTAGGTGTTTTGTTAATTGCACAATCGTGGCAAAGACTTGTAGGTGTATTTGTATATAAATTCCTTGGAACAAAAAACTTCTGTTACTTTTTCACCCATCTACCAGGCCAAGGGAAACATACTACCTAGTAATTTATTTATTTAACAATATCAACTTCTCACACAGGTTTAGTCGAAACCCTTCTGAACAGGATAGTGAGAAACTAACTCTCCAGCTCTACTCAAAAATGGTATCTGCGAAAGGGTCTGCATATTTTTTACAGATCACTGAGCAATAATGCAATGCAATCAAAATGTTGTATGAGTGCCCACTATCTGGAGAACGATAATTATTTTTTTAAATCCCAAAGTAACACTGTATGTAGACTATGAGGCATGCTGCAGTGGAGGGCTCCAGATTAATTTCAACCATATAGAGTTCTTGAATATGCAATAAAATCTCAGTACACAGGTGTGTTTTCATTTCCTTGCAATCAAAACAGCTGTAGTTTGGACGAACATTCCTTAGCCTCAGCAGCTAAACACCACAGCTACTAAACAACCACAGCACAAGGGAAAAAATAATCACCATCTCTGTAGACTCTAATCTGGAAAGGTTGTGAAAAGATGGAACACTGAGAAAACTGACCAGGCAGTGCTCCACAGAGCAAAAGAAAAAGTTTCACCCAACAGACTTTTGTACCATAAGTTCGTTACAACATATGCACCAATGCATTTCCTGTAAAGGAAACCACCATTAATGCTTGTTTTGTTTTACATATTTAAAGAGCATTTATCTCATTTTGCCCAGCATATTTAACCGGCAATGAGTAATTCATTTTATATGAATACAGATTTTTAACTTCTGAACACTGCCATTCTACGTGCACTTTAGCTACATACTTTACACAACAGTCAATAGCATCCTGTATCCTCATACCAAAATTCATTTTGTATTATTTTTTAAACCTTCCATTTTAGGCCCGCTTAGGTTATCACCTTGAGTTTGCAGCATTACTGCTTCAGTTTTTACTGCATTACTAAACCCAAACTAATACTACTTAGTGCTTGCCAGTAATAATTACAATGTTGGGCACTATTGCGGACAACAGTGTTTGCAGCATTACTGCTTCAGTTCTCACTGCATTACTAAGCCCAATTAATACTACTAAGTGCTTGCCAGTAATAATTACAATGTTGGGCACTATTGGGGACAACAGCTCCAGGATGAGCAGCAACTGAAGCCGACAGGTCCTTCATAAGCTAGCGCCACCAGTCCATACTTGTGGGGGTGATAGCTGGACTCATGCGCTCTCATGTATGGTAGTCAAATGACGTGACTGTTAGAAGACATGGCACCTGTGCGCCTGGATTGCTTTTCACATGTCCCGGAAGCTTCCATCCCCGACAATACACTATGACCCGTGAATATGCCCATCCTTGCCTTTTCATTCTCATAAATTACTAGCACCAAACGCCCCGCACACAAAACATTTAAAGCGAACAACTACACTCATTAAGCATACGGTTCTCCAAACGCGTTTTCAGCTCATAACACCAATCGTTACCACTCTTTCCGGAGTCCAATGCACCTGGTTTGTTAGCGCCGGCTACTACAATGCCTCAGTATAAACGATGAAAGCTTGTAACAGTTCCATGCAAGCAAACGACGCAAAATTATTCAATTTTAGTTCTACATGAACAAGTACCTAACCATTACGCGCAATCGCAACTTTCACTGCTAATGCACGTTTCGCGACTAAACGTAGCTTACTCAACGCAACACATACAAGCCCAGATGCGCTCAAAAAAAGTTAAAAAAAAAACAGAACAGTACCAATATCGGCTCCTCCGCTAGATTGCAGCAGGCCCCGGACAGATGTGCTTCCAGAGCAAACCACCGCTGCAAGAGTTGGTTTGGAGGCGTTACAGGAGCACAGCCAATTCACTAAAGCACGTCACATGCAGTACTAGCCACGGGACCACCACCTATTCAACGAGACTGTTCGAATGCGCATGCTGCGGTGACAACTAAGAAAACACACAGGGAATTAACGTTAAATGCACGCGGAATCAATTCATACGGCCTTCAGCAGTTCCCACGATCAAGTGCGTTGAACAGCTGTAACATCGCTCCCGAGCCTCATAACCGATTGATGATTAACTAGCAAATCTAACTTACAAATTAGGATTAAGATCAACGCTACCAAAGCGTGAACTCTACAGAGAACAGCTTACACACTGCAAAATACTTTCTAAGCTCTAAAAACTACAAGATACACAAATTATTAAGCCTACGCGAAACCAGTGACTCACCTGCCAGCAGAAGAACTGAGAAAAGCTGCCTCATGTTTGCAAGGTGGAGATTTCCCGGCCGCACAGATGCAGACAGACAAGACCGATGGTCCTAATCCTCACTACTGCGCTGCCTTCGTGTCATAAAACTGCACGGACACACTCAACGCGCACATTATAGCAGCCCATTTCAGACTTTCATCTCGCAGACTAACAATATGTACTCTCAATTCCAGCGCTTTCCTCACTTGGACGCTAAGGATGGAAAGATACGCAATGGAAGCGAGAGTAGTAAAAAACACGGTCATGTGACAAAAGCGTCATTACACGTGGTAACCAATAGAAAAACCGAAGAAGCGCACAATGCCAGTTTGATTTGTGTGGGAACCGCTTTTTTTTTTGAACTATTGTGGCACATGCTAAACTTTTAAAATGAGTTACAACAAAACACATCTGAAGAACCAGTTGGCAAAGGACAGTTTGCTCACTCCGGGAAACTGTTATGTCCATGCGGATGCACTGAAGTCACGGCGCTGGTAAGCATGTCGGTACTGCAACACGATGACACTGTTGAACTTGTTGGTTGTGTTGGGTTTAATGGCGCATAAGCAACCAAGGCTATCATGCTCCAAGCTCAAGGTATCAGGAATTGGTTTATGCAGATTTTTACAGATAAAATCTTATGGCTAAGTAGAAAGCTTGAAAAGTTATTTCCTTCTACACAGTATTCAGAACAAAAACGACTTATAAATGGCTAACATTAAAAGTTGTAAAATGTTCAACTTGTAGCGCACTTAAACGAGGAGACGTAAATGAGAAGACATGCACAAAGGCTCAGCAGGACTTGTGGGTGGGCTAGATGATTTGCGGTTTAGAAAGCGGAAAAGCGCATTGACAAGGCAAACAGCAAGGCAGGACAAGGGACAGGAAGCGCACTGAAAACAACCACCAAGGCTGTCCCTTCTGGTTCTGCCTTGGTGTTTGTCTTGTCGATGCGCCTTTCCATTTTATAACACACGAAGGCGGTTTTTCTTCTTCTTCTCCTTAGTACACATGGCACATACCCACACAGGGGGATTGGCCAAGGATCGATTATCAGATCGGTTTCTAGGCACGTTTTCTTATCTTCGTCCTCTTTCTTTGAGTGCGCAGTATTCCAACAAGCATACCGAACTAGCCGTTCAGGCTCGGTACGACGACGCCGGTAGCAGGAGCCCTACGAACGTCAGTGTCGCGTATTCTCCGATTTTACATATTAACTTTGCCAAATAAGTATTCTGAACAAGTATATGTGGATACGCACGCGTAGATCTTGCTTCTCGAGCGTTTGAAAGCCCGCAGGACAGATAGCCGGGTGTAACGTTTCGCGTACTGTAGTGTGTAGCCCCCAGTTAGAAAAAAAAAAAAAAGGTGGTCTGTGGGTTATGCTACTTTATTTTTTTTTGTAAGGAAGGGACGCAGGTGGGAGTGAAAGAGGAAAGAGAGGGGTGTCGTAGTGGAGGGCTCCGGAATATTTTCGACCAACGCACTGACATCGCACAGCACCCGAGCACCTTTTGCGTTTCGCCGCCATCTGAACGCGGCCGGGTTCGAACCTAGGTACTCCGGCTCATGTGCAGCGGTCGACGCCGGTGGCGCGCTCAAAAGCCCGCAATGATAGAAGCAAGCTTCGGGGCACGATCCAACCTTACTAGAGCATGGGGGAATATTCATGCACTGGTGATCCGGTGTGAGGTACCGGGCGCGGATTTTCTGCAGCACAACACCTCCCATAGAAGGTGATGCATCGTCAGGCTTGTGCATGTGTCGCATGTGTTAACAGGCCATCGTCATGTTAAAGGCTGCGATGCACAAAACCGTGGACAACGACAAAAAAAATGCGTCATGAACCTGAACAAGTGCCTTGTTTTTCGAATCACTTGGGCCACTGTCACTACTTAATAACCACCAAAATGGGTTTTTGCACTTTTTATAAAATAAAATGAATGGCATCTTTTTTCTACAACTTTCCATCCTGGTATTGTGGTGCCGCAATTTCAGTTGGCGCCCTCAACTGCACTGAAGATCTAGATATATATTTGTCATCAGCTGGTGCTACAGCTGATATTAGATGCACGCAAGGAGAATGCTGCTGAGAGCCTTTTTGTTGGGTCATATAATTGGCCTTTCCACTTGTAAAAGTGTCTTGTCTCCTCTGCTTATGTTCTTTAAATTTCATCAGAGCATCCACCCTATCCACCGTGTAATGTTGAGTTGTCTTTTCTATTTGCTAGTAGGGACATGCAAAGGCCCTGGTGTGTAAGTTCAGAGGTTGTGTGTCTCTGTATACACACTCCCCATTGTGTTAGCAAACTGTCAACTTGCAGCCATTGGCTGCGTTATTTTCATGTGCAGATGACCACAGACTGTCAATGGAGGGGCAGTAAACTTGACATTGAATTGTTTAGTGCATGAATTAGTGCCCCCAAGAGAAGCGAAGAACATCAGTGACTGTGTTCACAACAAGCGCAGTCTGTCAAAAAAAAAAAAAAGGAGCAAAGCTTTTAGCAGCAGATTGATAGGCTTGTAGAAGTGGGATTCCCTATGATGATGCTTTGCGGCATAGCAGAAAGCCTCGTGCTAAAGGTTAAGCGGGTCAAAGAAACTGAAACCAAGCCTGAAGCAGTGACAAATGACAAGAATTTTGCGGTGTTCTATATGTTCGTCGACTCACCCACAGCCTTATGGAGAGTGGCAAGGGAAACGGCATCCAGATGATTTGCATGGCACCTAATAAAGTGAGAAGCATGCATGCGTGAGTCAGTAAGCAAGAGGGAAAAAAAAAATCAATATGCCAGGTCATACACCAAACTAAGTGCTCTGAATTCATTCAAGTAGTTGTGTATCACATTTCTCTGTCTTATGGAAAGCACTACATAGGACACACAGGCAAGGTGCCTCAGTGATCGGACAAGAGAGCATCGTCACCACTAGAAGAGACCCCGGGCACCAACCTAGTGGTTGACTGCAAAAAACGCACGCACCCAATAAATCTTCATGATGTGCAAGTGCTGAAATAGAATGGAGACAGGCTAACTCACGAGGTGTTTGAAGCATGAGCCATTCAAGAATCTGGTGAGCGGCGTGTCGGCACGATACCTGTGGGACTATCGAAGGCAGAAGTTTGGTTTTTGCGCGGCGCAGCAGGCAGATAAAAAAAAAAATGCAGGCACAAAGATACAGATAGTCTGAGATTCTTTTTATAAAGGCATGGAAGTTTCAAATAAAAAAATTTTTAGTTGTCAGCGCAGCATTGGTTCCTTCTTTGTCTTTGTTTCTTCTCTGCTGCAGTATGGAAAAAGTTTTCAGAGCACTGAGTACTTTATGGCAGTCTCATACCTGAGGCTCAAACTACATCTGTGCGATCGCCATAATGCAGTACTATGTACATACAAGGAAGCACAGAACACAATGGTGGAGGCAGTGGATGGAAAGACAAAGCTTTGCAGTGTGTAGTAACTCCTTAATGTGTGGCCTGTTTAAAGGAAAGAAAAAATGGCTGGAAGTGTTAGGTCTAATGTTGGATGCAAAGGCCAACAAAAAGAAGCACTATAATAAGCCTGTAGGAAATCAGTTCAGTTGTTCCACTTTATGAAACTTTTTCCTGGAAAATACCTTCAGGCATCTGTTATTTGGATTTAATATATGTTTGCCAGGGGACTTGGGTTTTCTAAACTTTGTGTAGTTTATATTGAGGTATGTGCAGATTCCACATTTAAATTTGTGAAACATTCAGCCACTATTGCTGAAACAATTGTCAACCTCTGCTGAGGATGATTGCCAAAGAACTTTGTATGGGACATCCAAGGAACAAATGTCCTCCTTTCTGTTTTCCCCTTTTAAAAGTATGAGCATAGGTGCAAACATTATGAGAGGGAACACATGTGCTTGCGCCAATGCAAGCCTGGTGTGTGCCTATTGGTGTTTTAGAAATTGGAGGTATGCCCTGTTGCACTTTCACATTGTGTGCTATGGGAAATGGGACAACAGTTCACACTAAAGTGCTTGTTTGGCACATATGCTGTTTTAAAATTTGGACACATTGTTATTCATGGCCATGCGGCAGGGTTGAAGTGGCGGGCCTCCAATATTTTAAACAGCCACAGACCCGCCGCTGTGGCTCATTGGTTAGGGCGCTCGGCTACTGATCCAGAGTACTCGGGTTCGAACCTCACCGCAGCGGCCGAGTTTCAGTGGAGATGAAACGCAAAGGCGCCCCTATGCTGTGCGATGTCTGTGCAGGTTAAAGATCCCCAGGTGGTCTAAATTATTCCAGAGCCCTCCACTACGGCACCTCTTCCTTCCTTTCTTCTCTTAGTCCCTCCTTTATCCCTGCCCTTACAGTGCCTTTCAGGTGTCCCCCATATGTGAGACAGGTACTGCGCCATTTCCTTTCCCCAAAAACCAATTTTCATTTTCATTTTTCCACAGGAGCATGGCTGGCCTGCATCAGCACATGCCAACATGTTTCCTTTCATATTGCTCGCACTTGTAATTTGAATATGACAGCTATATTCATACTCTATGCTGCGCTTACGTAGAATCTTTTTTCATGGTTGTATATTTAACTGAGTTGGTTGCACTCTCTTTTTTTCTTTCAGCACCCTAGCAGAGAACGTGATCATTACTCATGTTGAAGGACTGGTGCGGCAAAGGGGCTACCCACATATTTTGACAGATTTTGCTGGGACCCCTCTAGCAGGTCAAGTGGACAAGGTAGTAACTGAATATGACAAAGATAATGTGGTGAGTGATTACACTAGAGTAGTGGCATTCTTTTATTTCTGTTTTCTCTGTAGTGCTCTCTGGTTTTCAGAATTTACTCATGGCTCTTTGAGTTGTTTTCTTATTCATTGGCACTTTGCAGCGTATTCTATGATTTCATGCATGATTAACTAACTTGCTGATGCTGTTTGAACCAACAGTGTCTGCAACACAGAACATTATCATGCAGGCGTAACACTGTGCTGTTTTGTGCTCAATGGCATGACTTGCAAGCCTTGCTTGCACTTGGGAGGCTTCTACACAGCATAGAGCCAATGCACATACCTGCCATATATATCACTGCATTGCAGAACAAATATAATGCTTAGCAATGAATGTATCGAAACATTTGTAGTAGACAGTTTCATGTTTTTACAAACTAACTTTCTCATGAAAAGTTCAACAAGTGATGTTAAGTCCCCTGTTCTTTGTAGTACAACAGAGAACTTATTGTCTAGAGTACCTGATTCTGTAGATTCATTTCCATGTATAGGTAATTTGATGCTGGTAACACCTAATTTGTAGTGGTAGTGCATGCTGGCAAAAGCAGAAACTGAAAAAGAATGCGGAGCCAGCTGCAGGGCATCACTTTTTTTGTTAATTATTGTGACTGTTATCATGACCAATATCTTCACAGTGTAATAGAGTAACCTTTGCATTATTTCTACAATGGTATGACATCTTTTTTACTTACTCTTGCAGAGCATAGGTGAGCTTAAGGCAGAGATGGATAGCCAGTGGCATCTTACCGTTACCTTTTACTCCTTGACATTCTCTGGCGGCTAGTGATAGGACATGGCAACAGTGCTTTTACGATGGTGCTCGCACTCCTTCCTGGCAGAACATGTCACTGGCAGTCAAGCCCACATGGGTACTGGCCCCCCTCCCTTAAGCAAGAATTTTCTTTTGAAGAAGCACTGCTGCCAAAAAATGCATGGTGAATATGGGACCACCCCCTCCTAACCATCGCCCACAAGAGTTACCCATAAATTCATCCCTGTGATGAAAACCACTGATGCATGATGTTGTCATGTAATAGGGACTTCTGGTGTTCCACCAGCCTACCACTCGAACGTTTCTCACACCTTAAAAATGATTGAAATGGGTGCTGATACTGATAATCCTTTCTCTCCCCCCCCCCCCCCCCCCCCAAAAAAAAAAAAAGAAAGGACATCTTGCACCAGTCATGTGGAGGAAGCTGCAGTGCGTGCGTGAGGTAGCAGTGTATTGTACGTGTTTTTGGATGCATACAGAACAGTTTTATGCAGTTAAGTTTTGTTTATGCAATGAAAAATTAGCCTAGTGAGATACTGTTATTTACTAATAAGTGATTGATTTTGTTTTTGACTTTGTTTTGCTTCATGAATTTTTTTTTATCTTAGGAAAGACTGGATGACGCCACTCTGGTGGTGCATGTCTACTATCTTAGCTATGATGAGACTGGCTTAGAGGAACTTGAAGATGGTATGGCAGCAGCAAATCATTGGGTTCTTCCATCAGTGCATCTAGAAGGGCTATGGGAGAACCTCATCTATGAAAGTCCTGTCAAAAATGAGGTATGAGGTGGTGGGGGGAACCACATGTTTGCATGCCAGTTATGTTTGTGAATGGTAGCATGCACAGCACTGGCCAATCTGTGTGTTTCGACTGACGCGAGTCTCATTGCCGCTGTCCTTATGGGCAGTGCACTTGTGTCTTACTATGCTCATCTTTTAAGTAGTGCAAAAAGCACTTTCTGCGTGAGATGACTTCTTTTGCAGTGATTTGTGTCATTTTTCCTCGTTCTTGTTGCTGACAGGCATGTGTTCTAGCTGATAGTATGTCACATTAACAACACACATGTTCAAAACTTGTATGGCCTTCCTGAAAGGCGACTGTTGACAAAATGAAGGCTTTCCTCAAATCTGTAATGCCCTCTTCTATCGAGCTTCATGAAGCGCTTCAGCAAGGCTGAGCTAGAACCCGGTACATCTAAGTTGTCATCTTGCTTGTGCCTGTTTTCAAGCCAGCTGTCTATTATAGAAGAATTCATAAACAGGAAGATAATCTGTCATGCCTACATCTTGACCAAATGCTGTTCTGCACAGGCAGCAAGAAATTTTCTCTCACCCATAGGCTTATGCGTCATAGATATCTCTCAGCTGGAGAGAAAGCAGAAGCTGTTTATGAGCACACCAAATAAGTGTTCTCAAGAAAAAGTAGCCAAACATGCTGCATTGCTCCCAGCGTTGAGATTACACCACATGTGCTGCATGAGCTGCCACGGTGTCTCAGTGGTTATGGCGCTCGGCTGCTGACCCGAAAGACGTGGGTTCAATCCCAGCCGCGGCGGTTGAATTTAGATGAAGGTGAAATTCTTGAGGCCCGTGTACTGTGCAATGTCAGTGCACGTTAAAGAACCCCAGGTGGTCGAAATTTCCGGAGCCCTTCACTACGGTGTCCTTCATAGCCTGAGTCGCTTTAGGACGTTAAACCCCCGTAAACAGAACCTAACACGTGCTGCATGGGCGGCGGTGCGTGAGGTTCAGTGTGAATGCCCCGCTCGCTTCTTGCAGCTCACTGGCGATGCTCACAGAATGGAAAGAGCGGTAGAAAAAAAGGAATAAAAACGTAAGGTCAGGCGTCCATTTATTCTCACTGTTCCTTTGCTCCGGTTGCTGTTCGCTGACATCCTCATTTCCAGACTTGATCTCAACATTCACCTCATACGATAGTGAAAATTCCATTTTCCATGGAGTTAATCAAAGAGCCAATTTTAAGATTTTGTACATTTGCCGCGAGGAATATTCATGTCAACAGTCCAACAAACTCATCAGTATAGGTGCAGGGACTCCGGAATTTTTTTTCAGTGGGGAGGCAAGACTTCGAGCTTATTTTGTTATTTATTTATTTAATGCTCATTTACATAATATATATATTAATGTTCAATGCTTGATGCAAACTCACGTTGCGGTGACGATACTCCAGCAGTCAGGAAGAGAACGAAGAGGCTTCCAAAATTAACTGTTTAAGGGGCTGACTCACACCCACTAAGAACTGAATTACTCAGTGGCTACGATACCTTCAAGCATTCTCGGCGGTCATCGAACTGAATGCCATGCAGTTCTTGGTCGTGTGCAATTTAAAGCTGGCAAGGAACCTTCGAGATAAAGAACCAAAAGCACCTACAAGAATCTGGAAAAATGTGGAAGCATTTGCACGCAGCAACAATCAATGAAGATAAGTCTGGTCGCATCTCGCATTACAAAACAAAATGATAAAGCCGCGTGCCGGCGGTTTTGAGTGTGAACGAACAAACGGGGCAAAGATTCACGGCAATATAAAACGAATTGAAATTCGAAGCTTTACGCACAAGCAGTGATCAATTGCATTAAAAAAGCCTGTGCATAGTTTGTTTGAATTCTGCTAATCATGATCATGTACAAAGGTGAGACAGTCGGCTTCTGTTGTGACATGACTGGTTTAGGCTACTCATATACGAAATGCTTTACAACTGGCTACGAAGCCAAGTAGCTCGGCCCCACTGTGATTTTTATTGAGTCGTAGAATTGAAGTGTTTCAATTGTCCCTGTATAGGTGCATCCACAAAGAGGCTAGCAGAACTTCCTCTAGAAAAATTACCTATCATCACTGAATGGCCACCGCTAGCAACCACTGAGCCCTGGTGGTGTCAAAATTGCACATGTCAAAAATGTGATGCAGTGCAGCCCCTACGCTTTCAATAATATTTACGATGCGAATATGAGCTTGGATAGGCGTTTCACAAAACATTTTAAAATGTGAGCTTAAAAGAGGGGATGGTTAGTGAGCTATAAATTTTCAAATTTTCTATACCTCGGCTTCTTCACTCCATGCCTACCATGCTGCTGCTGCTTCTTCCTTAGACCGCACTTCTCCATGGAGATGCGTTAACAACGGTGCCGATAGCAACAGGGATCCTGGAGAAACTATCCTATTAAAAATTGACAGCATTTTCATCTGGTACTGAAACTCAAGCAGAATATCTATGTTGTGGTGTCCGTTGATGCTCCCAGGACTGAAAGGGGTTGTGAGCTACAGAAGTACTATTAACAGCCTGCTGTCCATTTACTTTCGTAAAAGTTGGCACCAGTTTATGATTTTCTTTTTTCCTGTAATTTAACTGTAGTTTGGTAAGTCTTGTGTGTGTGACGTATACAGTACTACATGCATATGTCAGCTGAAGTGCCTACAATGAGATCCGTCATTGCTGTTGTCAGTCAAAATGCAGAATGGCATTGCAGTAACAGTGCTGGTATACCCAAATGACTACGGCATAACATCGTGGTTGTAGCACTTAAAAAATAACTGTGGTAGACTCACATTTATCGCATGTTACAAGTGAGGGTTTTTTTTTTCTTCTGATCTTTAGGCCCCTACATGTTACACAGTAAAACCTTGTTGCTGCGTTTCTGGTTCATGTGCTCATAAAAATCGCGGGCAATAAAAATGTCCCATAGAATTATACTATTTACCCTCCAGTTAATACGTTCCTGCATAGCACGATTTTCTGGTTACTATGTTCAAAACTTTTGAGAAATCCTGATCGTACAACCCACTGCGGTGGCTCAGTGGCTAAGGCGCTCGTCTACCGAGCTGGAGTACCTGGGTTCGAACCTGATCGTGGCAGCCGTGTTTTGATGGAGGCGAAACACAAAAGACGCCCCATGTGCTGTGTGATGTCAGTGCACGTTAAAGATCCCGAGGTGGTCCAAATTATTCTGGCGATGCAAATATTTATTCTTGACTTGCAGTCAGCACTTACAGAAGCTGGCTAGTTCATGGATTTCTGCATAGATGAACAATCTCAAAATCTTTCTGGAACGCTCACTTGCTGTCTTGATTGCTTTCCACAAATAAGAACGCTGAATATTAAAATACGTGTAGTTGGTGATCACTTGCACATGAAATGAAGCCAACATCCTAAATGGGGCAGCTGCATTGTTCCCTGAAAAAAGGATGGCTGCACAGAGCTGGAGGTTTCGAATAGGTTGCTAATGCACTTTTTCTTGATTTGATCTTAAAAAATGTTGGCCAGCTCCATGTTCACTCTGGAGTTGCAGCAGTCTCCTGGCAATTCATGACTACTTCACACCTCCACTACGGCACCTCTTCCTTTCTTCTTTTGCTCTTTCCTTTCCCCCTTCCTTATGGTGCAGTTCAGGTGTCCCCTGAGGTATGTGAGACAGTTACTCCGCCATTTCCTTTCCTCAAAACCAATTTCCAATTTTCCTGATCGTATAATACATTCAGGGACCAGCTGCACGTGTGCAAACATATGAGTGGTTCGAATGTGAGAGCACGCGACACGAGCTGAAATGCAGCTGTTATTATCCACCAATCCACCATTGTTACTTCTCTGCAGTACTGTGGTGCAAATGAGCGAAGCTTAAAAAAAAAAACATAATGTCTTTACATGTGAGTGGCCCATTCACGGAAATGTGACTAGAACGCCCTAGAGGTGATCCTTCGCAAAATCTATAAGCGTGCCCTCGACCTCCCCATAATAACATCTAATCAACAGCTCATCAATCTCGTGATGACCAACGCCTTTGGGGAGCTACGTGAGGCGCACTTAAACAACCAATACTTGCAGTTGAACAAATCCTCAGCCAACAGAAGCCTCCTAAACCGCCTGCACATTGCCTACAAAGTGCATGCAGAGGAAAGGACCAAGGTCCCAGGGGACTGGCGCCACGCGCTACAGGTCCAACCTCTGCCGCAGAACATGACAAAGGAGACTCACAAGGGCCGTCTAACCGCGTGCGCGACGGCCCTTAATGACCGCTGTGGCTCTTGCTACGGAGTCTTCTACACAGATGCTGTTGGCCCACACCACGGGGCATGGTATACGGCTGCAGTAATCCATCAAAACATGTACACTCAGGGACTCACTTTCCGTGCCCCAAACATTACACACATGGAGGAGGTCGCCATAGCACTCGCCGCTGCAGAACCAGACTCCCGGGAAGCCTGTGGAAATGTACAACAAGGACGCGTATCTCAATGCGCCACCCATATTTTACATAGATGCAAGTACCGGGATCGCCCGGACACACGTGGTGTCGTCTGGACCCCAGCACATGCGGGACTAGAGTGAAATGAGGCTGCAGACGCCTGAGCCCGCGCGCTCAACCACCAAGCATTGCTTCGACACTCGCTGCCTAAGGTATCGGAACCTAATCTGGCTGTCACTTACAAAGAAATTCAGTTATATCAAACACAGCATAGCTGCTTTCATCCCTCTGCGAAAGGGCTAACCAAAAGTGAAGAGCGTTGGCTCCTTCGCTTATATACCAACATGGTACTGCACTTGGCAGTGCTGCAATATTTTTATCCGGCTTTTAAAGGGAAGGTGAAATGGTTTATTGAGAATTTGAGGTTCTTCAAGAAATCGAATCTATGAAGCTTCAAAGTAAAGCATGCCAAGTATTTTTTCGCCAGCATATACAATAGGGACGTAATCGCCAATTAAAACCGCAGCGATAGTCAGTCTTCTCCTCACTACGTTAGAGAATTGTGGAGAAACTCGTGATGACGTCATTGTTGCCGAAATTTCAGATGTCCGCTACCTTCGACCACGAGCTACAGTGAGCTTTCCAACACCGCCAAACAATGCTTCGTGGGCTTCACCGTCGGCGGCATTGGTTTAATTCCTTGAAACATCTGTTTATTAGCTGGAAACGGAGCGTCGCCCTATGTGATGTCATTGTTGCGGCCTCTGCCCATCGCTGCGCACTGCATAGAAACCTGACCACCTATGCGGATTTATGCAAGGGGGCGAAGCATTCGTAAACGAAAAGGAGGGCTAATTTTGCCATTGCTGTAAACAGACCAGTTGCGAAGTTTCTTCCTCGCCGAGAACAACAAATGCCTATAGGAATGCTAATCGAGATTTTTATGAAGTGAAAATGTAAAATGTATAAAATGTACCTCATTCAATAATTAAATTTTTCAAAATTGGGGTTTTTGAATGATTCTTTATTAGGATATTAAGTTTTTTTTTTGCATTCTTTAAGAAACATATCAACAAGGTTTCACTGTATTTCTTTCCATTTATTTCATCTGCAAAGTTATTTCTGCTTTTATAATCACTGAAATAAAGAAAAAATTTAAATAATGGTGTATGAAGGTGTTGCCCTGCATGGTTTGAATGTTATTGCCCAAACAGCTGCTGAGCTATTCTTCTACGGCCCTGTTGTTTGCTGACAAGAAAGTGGACCCTAACATCATATCATGGAACAAAGTTGTGCTTTTACACGGTGAGACAGGTTCTGCATGCCATTGCATGTATCGTTGCATTCAATCTTGTTACTGCAAGCTACTCTTGCATTTTGCTGGTTGCGTGCTTTTGAAGAGGAAATTAATGTAACCACTGCCTTTCAGTAGGGCTCATATGTATTAAATGGCGGGAACAAAGTTCTGTTTGGTACAGTGACATGCTGCATTTAAATTCCTAAATTTGTGCAGGTTGAACCACTGCTTATGAACTTGGCCATGTCTTATGGAGATTATATGCTGCAGAATCTAGCAGTTATTTCTGAGTGAACTGCAGGGCTTCTTCAAGTGGCTAAATTTTCAGTCCATTCTGTATACCTGAAAAAGGGCTGTTGTTCCATGCTGTGCCATATTTTTTCTTCTTAGGCTTAACATTTTTTCTTGTAAGAGTAGGTGGTTCTCAGTAACTGTTTTATTTATTTTTTTGCTTGATTTATCTGTTTCTGAGACAAAATATAATTGCATTAGCAGCTGACTGGGCTTTCTGTGCAATCTTCATTCCTGAACACTGCCACATCTACAATGCAGTGCTCTAACATCTTGGAATGTGAACATTTTAAGAGGGGTCTGTCATAATGGGGAGGCAAACTAGAAAGAAAAGAATGTGACACTCTGACCAAAGGAACTGTGGTGCATTATGTCGGTGCGGTTGCTTGTCTAGCAGTGTGTATGTTTGTGTATAAGGGTGTCATAGTAACTTCTTTATTCCTCGTCTTGATTACAGGACCTCCTGGCACAGGCAAAACATCCTTGTGCAAAGCCCTTGCACAGAAGCTCACCATTAGGCTACGCTCTCGTTTTTCCCAAGGTCAACTCTTGGAGATCAACAGCCACAGTCTCTTCTCCAAGTGGTTTTCGGAGGTGTTTACAGTGTTTACAATTTATACAGGTGTAGCCATAGCGGGCTTGGTGCCGTGATGATTGAGAGAAATGAGCAACTTTTGCAGAGGATATCCAGTTATCTACAGCTGCTGATGAATAACCTCTCTTGGCCACTGTGTGTTTAGTGGGCTGCATGCATGACAAGCCAATTACTAAATCCAAATATCTTTATAGCATCTAATCATTGTGTAGCAGTAGCTGCTTAGGTTTGTATGCTTGGTACTGTTAAGCTGTGATACTAGTTAAAAAATTGTGAGTCGTGCTGCAAGGGATACTAGAGACGGAGACATAAACAAATGCATACCTGGTATGATGCTATATGTCAGTCTTGTATTCTTACAGTGCGATTCACAATCTTGGCCACTTTCCAGCCCAACCCTTTGCCTTGCCTTTTGTACTGCATTGTCTCAATGGAGTGTATACCACTCCTTCCCCTGTTTATTTTTCAGAGTGGAAAATTAGTAATGAAAATGTTCCAGAAGATACTGACCCTAATTGATGATGGCACTACACTTGTGTTTGTTCTCATCGATGAGGTAGGCACCTGTAACATATTTTCAAAAATTTTCATTAACTTCATGTGTAGTAAACACTAAAAATGAAAATCTGTTTTTCTTTCAAGACCATTTCTTTTTTTATTCTGTGACTGTCGTATGCTGAAAGCTGAAAACAAGTTAAATTCCAGTAGTACTTGCAGCTCCAGAGTCATAGAAGAGCTTTATAGTTTAGTATGTTTTCTGAAACTAAGCCTGCCAGCAGCCTACAAGGTGCCAGCAATCTTCAGGGCAATATGTTGCTGGCATAGATAGAGTTTTCTGAATTTTTTGGAACTGTTTTTACCTGTCTTTGTTCATACTGCATGGGTATCACTGTGTACTCCTTGGACAAAACTAACTGAAGGCTGGGCATAACTTTATAAAAAAATTCCTGACACTATTTGGTCTGCTGCTCGTAAAATATAGTAACATGAAGGCAGTCAGTTTTTGCAATAATGCCATATTTGTACATTACGGCTAGAAACCCTATAATTCAGGACTGCAATGATATGATGTGGGGAGATATGGCGATGCTTGCTTATGTGATGGTTTACATTTTGAACCAGGAAAAATTACCGAAGGTGCATATTAATATCATACACCTTTAATGATTTTTTACCAAATTTTTAATTGTACTTTCATGTTTTCATTTCTTCACAGGCTGACATTGAATATGCTAGTTGTGACTCAGAATTTTTGCAGTTCTTCAGTTTTGAGTGCATTTAATGTGTGTAAAGAGCTTCCTGCCTCCTTCTCCTTTCTTTTTGTCTGAGTATTAGCCTTTACTGATTCGGCTTGTATAGTTTATAAAATCTATTTTTGTAGGTTGAAAGCTTGGCCCACTGCCGAAGTGCCGCCATTTGTGGCAATGAACCATCCGATGCCATTCGTGTTGTCAATGCTTTGCTGACACAAATTGATATCTTGAAGAGGTAAGCAAATTTGAATGCCAATTGCATTTTTTTTTCTTTCTGCCATGGGATTACAGCTTGTAATGCATCACAGGAAAGCCATTGTGCACCATGCACACTTTTGCTTGTGTGTATGGCCATAGCTTTTCTATGTCTGCTTGTTTTTGGAGTTAGGAGTAGGCGTAGTAGCTGGGTATGAGCCTGTTGTTTCATTTTTAATGCTTTGTATGCTAACTGCTCAAATATTTTTGTGCACACAGGTATTCTGCTGAAGTTTAAAACAAATAGATGAGCTAACTGTTCAGAAGTTTCAAGTGCTTTGGCCTGTCCGAGCAGTTGTTCTTGTGACATACCCAGAATTTCTAGACAAGCGCATTTTTGTCAACAGGAAGTTGTTTTTAACAGAATGGAATTTTTTTGCATCTTGCAAGATTGCACTGTAGCAATCAATATATTCACAGATCTCTCCTTGAGATGCTTGTAGTTTTCTGCTATTTACTGTCAAAAATGCACCCCATTGGTTTACTATGGCAGTCTTAACTACTCGGTGCAAGCACAGGACAAACTTTAAAGCGATTTTGCTAAGCATCAGAAGGTTAGCCATTCTCATCAATATATTATCTTAAAAGCCCTGGCCAAAAAAAGCATTGGGTGCAAATGAAAATTCCCAGTGGTGTTTTTGGAACCAATTAGAATGCCTGGAGCATTACAATTAAATGTTCCAATTCGACTGTCCCGATTGGTCACAAAACGTAGTTGGACACCATTTGGTTTCATTTTGAATCTATAAGAACTGTTGACTTAACTGTTGTCTCCCAAATGAAGTGGCAGCTTGAAGTGGGCCACAGACAGGCATGTATGACACATAAGCATAGGAATACTAAAAGCCTGAAGAGGTGACACAAAACCGGAGTGTTCAATCTATGTCCACTGGAAGTAGCTTCGAGCTTATACTATGTACCATTCATTGGACCCTCCCCCTGAAGCCAGTGATGCTGGTCCATTGAGTTAAGTTATTGTAGTATTTAATCAGGACCGCACAGTGGTGGAAATGATAACAATCAGCAGATTGAGCTGCCAATACCTAGGGTTCTTTGTTTTCTGGTTTTATATTTTTTTTAATTTGGGGGCAAAACATCGGGCACTATTTTTCAAGTTGATAATAGAGGAGTAGTAGTAGTAGTAGTAAGTGTTTAATGCAAAATTAAAACAAAAAGGAAGGTAAAAGATTTTTGCTAACCCCGGCATCTGCCATCACTACGGCGGCGGCACCTGAGCTGGGGCAGCGGAAATAAAGAATAGCAGAAATCAGGTTTTCCGTGGAAGCATTCTGAAATCCAGTTTTTTTTGGTCTAAGTTTACAAACTGTAATAATTTATTCGAGTTATTTTCAATTGGAGGGTCACAATTAGGGTTATGTTTTAGGCTCGTAAGCGGGGAAAATTGGAATTCTCAAAAAAAATATTCCGGAATTCAACGTTTCTTTGATAATTCATAGTTACTGGTAGTAGAGCTTGGATTTGTTTTGGGACATAAAACATTTTATTCACACAAGCTGGTCATCGACTTTTTTACACATCCTTGTTAACATACATAATTATCTGCATGCGCAGCATTTCAGTTTCCATACAGGACCTGCCAGGTCTTTGAGGTATTTCAGCTGAGAGAATGTTCTCTCAACATCACAGTCGCCATTAGCTAGGCACAACAATGTCAACGCGGCATTTGCTAGCTCAGGGTAGTGCACAGTTGCGTTGTGCCAATAGTCCATGGCTTCAACACCTGTATTGGGAGGCTTGATTCCAGCAAGTACTGGTTAATCTACCTGCAAAGCGAGTCTACATGGCAGTCACAGTAATCAAGAGAGGTCAGTAGTCATCAAATGACTGACTCAGCAGCCACTCTGGAATGGATGCAGTAGGCTTCCCCAATTTCCATAACGTGAACTGGTTTTCGTCTTCGGCTGAGACATTTCGCTTCAGGGTGCAGTGCCATTTTGTAGAAATTTTTGTACAAGATGGCGCCATGGCACCTGCAGTCTAGGATTCTCTGTCGGCCGGCTCTTGCCCGCAAGCCAACTGGGGGCAGAGCGGTTCCGTGGGCACTGTTGTTCTAAATATCAGGGAGGAACATGTTCAGGGTGCAAAAATCAGGTAAAATTGGGTTTATGAAAACGAAGAACCTGACTAATACTGTATTTACACGATTGTAAGTCAAATTATTTTTTTAATCTTAAAATTCGAAAAGGGGGGGGGGGGGGGGGGGGGTCGCCTTACAATTGAAACCAAATCATAGCACCATAAATGAAGGCGAGACAAGCGAGATATCTGGGATGCTACAGCGTGGTTGCAATTCTGTTTGCTCTACTGCTCTACCCAGTAGCGTTCGTCTATTCTGCGCGCTTTGCCGGAACGATTTTTTTTTTTAACTGTGCACTTGGCGCTCAAGGAAGTGTCGATAGTTGATGGAAGGGCCACTATTCCAACGGTTCCAATCGTGGCAGCACCAGCACTCGGAAGGGCAGCGCTTCCGGGGAATGTCGCTAGCTGATGGAAGAGCCTGCGCCGCTCCCGTATAGCACATGCATAGCACGCATAGCTACTCTTTGGCTTTGTTTGACGCATTCGATGGCTGCCGGCCACGTTTTTACCAATTTTTAATGTAGTGCTTCGTCAGTGGTCATTTGTGCTCCGGGTCCGGTAAGCGCCAGGCACTTGTTTACGGCTACATTCAAGATGGCTGTCATTCTTTACGCCGAAGAAACGTACAACTGCGTACGAGGCCGTAAGTTCGACATCTCGGAACGGGCGATACAGGTGTGGCGGCTGCAGCGAGGCAAAATTTTCAGCTGTTCCTTGTGATGGCATGGCGTGGTTGTTTGCCATGTGGAGGATTTCGCTGGACCACGACGTTGGAGCGACGTGCTGTGACCCCGCAGCAGCGATAGCAATGTCAGCGCTAGTGAAGCCTGTTTCACATGCAAGCAAAAAATGCTAGCAAATCCTGCCGCTGTGGCGATGAGCGGCGAGGTTCCAATAAGTTGGAAATTTTCGCTGCGGCATGCCGCTCAATCACTTGCATGTGAACCAGCCTTGAGGACGAGTAGTCCAGTGACTAATACATTTTAATGTGAGAGTCGTCATTGCGCACAACCGGCACACCGGCACCCCGGCACTCCCGCACTGTCTCCGCACACAGCGGCCGATGGCGGTTGCTGATAAGCGGAGGCGGCCCGCTGACGTTATCGCATTCTACTCTTAGAGCCTGAAATGATTTTGTTAGGCATATTCTAGTGCCATAGATGTGGTCTTTGTGTGTATTCGAGTCAAATTTGCAAGCTCTGCGTGGACCATGTAATTAAGAAATAATTTTAAAAATCGCTGCTCGCAGTAGCTCGCAACCGATTAGGGCGACACACCTCACCGTGTGTCCCTTACCCCAATGACGCCCGCTGAAGGGTGTGCCCACAGGCATGGGTTTCATTTTTTTTTTCCTGGTGCAATATGGGGGATCCACTTACAGTTGTGTAAATACGGTATCTTTTTCCGAGAAACTCATTACTTCTTACATTACTTCATTACACAGAGCAATATGGAGATCTCGGTCATGAAAATAATTGGCTTCCAATTGGGTCATCCAATTGGGAGGTCCATGCTCCAATCGGAATGTCCAGTCATGCGCTCTATTCGGATCTCCCAAATGGATGATTCAATTGAACCCAATGAGATTCATTAGTCCTTTTGGCTAACCTATTGAGTCCATTTGATTCCATTTAGAATGCCTAATCGGACTCAATGTTTTTTTCCCCAGGTTGGCACATTTTTAATGCTTATGCAACAATTACACTATTTAGCTTGAACCTAGAAAACGATCCGATTGGAACCCTAGGAACCAGTTGGGTGATCCAGTTGGAAGCATGAAAACCTGTTGGACTCTCCAGCTGGAATCAAGTGAACTCAATTGGGCTCTCTAATTGGAATCAAGTGAACTCAATTGGACTGCCTATTTGGATTCATGAATCCAGTTGGCTGTCCTGTTGAATCCAGTTTATTCCATTTGGATCCAGTTGAGAAGCCCATTTGGACCTAATGGGTTTTTTTGCTGGGAGTATCTTACAATATTCCACTGTTGCCTCACAATTATTAGTGATGTCCAAGAAAGCTGGACTTGAACAGGTTCTTTAGCTAACCTATGTCAATTACAGGCATTGAGAGCGTCCAGAACAGGTTCTTTAGCTAACCTATGTCAATTACAGGCATTGAGAGCGTACCAAATGCTACTCTGGCAGACAGGTCCTTGTGCTTTCCCTGCCAGACTGCCGACTTGTTTCTGCTGACATTTCAAATAGAAGTAGCATTGAGTGCTCCTCTGTGCTTAATATCACATTTAGCTGTGGCACTTGCCTGTTTATGAATTTCGATGGAGGCGAAATTCTCCATTGAAAGACATGGGTTCGATCCCTGCCGCAGTGCTCGAATTTCGATGGGGGCAAAATTCTAGAGTCCCTTGTACTGTACAATGTCAGTGCACGTTAAAGAACCCCAGGTGGTTGAAATTCCAGAGCCCTTCACTGCGGTCGCTTTGGGTCGTTAAACCCCCATAAACCATAAACCTTGCCTGTTTGTGGCAAAGCAAGCCAAAATTCAGCGGCATCACTGGAAAAGCCAGGCGAAAAGAGTAAAACTCATCAGTCAGAGGTGGTGGTGCCATCTTTTATGGTACGAAACTGGCACTGGAAAGACTTCCACAGTTTTCTCCCCTAGAGATAGACATTGCCACCATTGCTCCTACCATGAAATTCAGCTTCTTTGGTCTGGCCTACGGCATAAGAATATATTTAGGTGTCGACACTGACCACCTGCCGCGGCAGATAGGGTGCAGATAATGTTCACGCTCTTGTACATGCGCTGACTGCAGCGGCATAGGGACGCTGCGGGGCGTGGTCTAACCGGGTGCTGATTGGAAGACGCAGCTAAGCAGCGTGCCCAGTTTTCGGTGGCATTTTAAGTTGTGTTTGTCTATGTTTTGTGCATCGAGAGCGCATCTCAAGGTGCAAACGTTAGGATCTCGCTTCAACATTGTGGTGGGCACCGTGCACGATCAAGGTTTGTTTGAACTAGCCTTTTGTGCTGCAGTTTGATACAAGCTGCAGTGGTCATTAGAAAAGCGCAGGAGAGGGTGAACAAACACATGAGGGCGTACGGGCTGACGTCTCCGGACGGCGGTATGGAGAAATCGTGGAGAAAGCCTCTCAATTATTCCCTTTCCGCAGCTATTCGTCCTATCCAGTGGTGACTGGAACCTACTGCAGGGGCAGCGGGGCCAATAGTGCAGGGACAGAAGAGGCACTGCTACCTTCGCAGAAATGGGCCGCACCTATGGCGGGTACAGAAGCGGCATTGATTAATCTGGAAGTCGCTGCAATGCGCGCTGGTCTTTGGTCCCCACAAATCCCCGCCTGCGAGGCAGTTCTGGCTTCGACACTGAGATTAGCCTGCCCAGATATCTGAGTCTCCCTACATCGCCTCGCTCCAAGGGCCAGAATTTCGCTTCTGGTGACACCAGTAGCCAGTGTTGACGTGACGCTGAAGAAATGCTGACTTGTGGTTCGGCCTTAAGAGCTGGTATAGCTAACCATGCTCGCAGCAGTCGTGTGGATGCATGAAAAAAAAAAACCAACCTTGCAGTGAATCGATTTTAATAACAAGCTCTGAAGGACCACGAGGCAGTGTCCGCACTGCTGTTCAGCCCATTCATGTGGTCCTAGCAAGTAGAACACAAAGTAGTGTAAAATGACCCAGTGTGGACAGCTGTTTCTGCCCTTCTGTGCCTTGCCTCACTTAAGCAAGCACACGTACACACCGTGGCACCAAACAGTCACAACACCTGCAGTCTGGCATCCATAGCTTGACAACTTGACAAGCCTACATCGTGTGGCGCCATCTGTCGGCATTCAAAAGAAACACTAGGAGCAGCGAACAAGATTCGTCAGGCGGAGTGTCACCACTTAAATGTATTCTTTCACCGTGGTCTGGCCTCACCATAGATGCCGTACCCAGATTTACATTGTGGAAAAATAATAAAAGAAACAGTGTAAATACTGCTTTCAGTTGTGGTAGTAAAAACCCACTGCCTGTTATTTACCCAAGAGAAGCATTTATACATGCTTGCGTGCGTGGTGCATTGTTCGGTACTGTGTGTTGGTCAAGAAACAGGATTTTAATGTCTGTGCAATGCAATACTGAAGTACTTCATACGAGTTTGCTTTATAATCAGATCAGGAGGATTCATGAAGGCTGCCATGCTGTTATGACATGCTTCTAAATTATCATATTCAACAGTATCATATGAGCACTTTAATATATATATATATATATATAAAGGTAAAGAAAATGAGGGGCCCGTTAGACAAACTTATGAAGGGAGCTAACAGTCACCAAAACCATAGTGCATAGGGGACCTATGCACCTTGGTTTCGGTGACTGTCAGCTCCCTTCATATATATATATATATATATATATATATATATATATATATATATATATATATATATATATATATATATATATATATATATATATATATATAGCACGGTAATTTTTTCAGGAGCTGAATAATGGCATTCTTTTGCCTATCTCATCATGCTCTAATGTGGCTCTACTTGCACAGGTACTTATTAACGAAAGGTACTGCGCACACATAGACATGGACGACAAGGTTTACACAACAAAGTTAACGCAACAAACTTTGCTGGAAAAAAACAAAATTTGAGGAGAAGCAAAGATCAGGTCGCATGTATACTTGCTGAGGCATTTTTCGTAAGGAAAGATGAGGATGACTATGTCAGTGACCCGTCGATTAACTTGTATGAAAAAGAAGGCAGATTTTCTAACTGCTCGTAGTCTTAGATATGGCATTTCGAGGATATAAAATGTGTTTTTTCTGTTGAATAAAATGGTTGCGAGTCAGTGCTTGTTGTGTTAACCTTCTTGTCCTTGTCTGTGGTCGCGCAGTACCTTTTGTTGAAATGTCTGACCGACTCGCCCAACAACGCTCTCTCTAATCTTGCACAGGTACCCAAATGTTTTCATTCTGACAACTTCCAACATCAGTGGTGTCATCGACCTGGCTTTCGTAGACAGGGCAGACTTCAAGTATCACCTTGACTATCCTAGCCAGACATGCATATCAAAGATATTCATGTCCTGCATGGAAGAACTGAGAAGGGTAGGTCATGCTATTGTACATGTGCTTTAATTTTTTCTACTGGCCAGACTGAAGTGTATCATGAACTTATGTTCAACAGAGCCACAGAGTGCAGAGGGGAAAATTGTTCATGGAATTTTTTATACTCACTATTTGAAACATGGAACCAGTACTGCTATCTTGACCTGCTATTGTGATGTGTCCACGCTGTGGGTACACCCACTGATTACAGGTGCTATGGTTGGGAGCTTTTCATATACAGCATGCAGGCACAGTAGACTCGCAATAATTCAGACAGATAATTTGTGCTTTTGCTTAAGACAAATTTCGAAATTTTGGTTGGCTGACTAAATTTCAGTTCATTTTAAAGGCGCTTAATTTGTACCCCGATTTCTCATATATTCAGTTAAGTCAAACTTTTCGTCTCCCTCCAACGCTCCCAGTACATGAAAAAGCAGCGACCGAGGTCGGATACGTCAGGTTTGTGGCGCTGTGTGACCTGAAATTGCGGCCCCTCCAACCGGTCAACTCGGATGTGGCCCAAAGCAGGGCTGTGTCGACTGGAGTCGCCTTGTCGCTGTGTGGTTTCGTTTTCTGAGCTTTGCTACCAGCCTGTGACAGTTGCGGGTGTCAGACACGCTTCAACGAGGCAAGCCCAGTCGTGTGCCGGTTCGGCATGTTGCTGGTCTTTTTTACCGTGAAAGCACTACT
The DNA here is from genome assembly GCF_052857255.1 of Amblyomma americanum. Classification (NCBI taxonomy): domain Eukaryota; kingdom Metazoa; phylum Arthropoda; class Arachnida; order Ixodida; family Ixodidae; genus Amblyomma; species Amblyomma americanum. Next base: position 144,498,324 of record NC_135497.1, read on the forward strand.
TCACTAGCAAAGCTGGAAAACCCGAGGTATGTGTGAAGCCTGAGCTTTTGACGGAGCGCCAGGGGTGGATGCCTTGCGCAGCTGCTTCGTCCATCCTCATTGTGAGAATGAGACGTTCAGCTTTATTCTGTTGTTTGGATGCCACGCAAGCATTTTGTTTGCACAAAGCGCTGGCCATTCTGTACTCAAATGTCCCACTTATGGCATATCCATTTCTTGTTGTTTTTCAAAGCTGTCTGTGCTGCTCATCAGCTTTCTTTTGCATGTGTGATAAAAACTTGCTCAGCAGTTTCGGTAACACTTCACTGTATGTTGCAAATGCTACACAAGCGAAGGCCTCGCAGTATCTACCGTATAAACTCATGTAAGGGCCGAGTTTGTACCGAGTTTTTAATTCTGATGTGAATTTTGAAGGTGTGGCCCATACACGAATTAAAAAAAAAAACTTTTTATTTCAATTACGGTTGAGATTGAAAATTCGTACCCCTGGTTTTTCGGACACGCTTTATCATTCGGACTTTTTCACGGCACCACGACATGGCCCATAGAGACAATGTAAAAGGGCACCTGAAATTTCGGCCGCACCGCAACTGACTACTTGATTTTTCGGATCTCATTCGCCATCGTCGTCAATGCCCAAGCCACCATGTGTTGTGTGCAATGAAACCTCCTTAATTAAAACTGCAAGGGATATCAAAATCTTCATTAAACAAAATGAAATTCAAGCTACAAGGGAGCCTTTGAAATGATGGGGCTGATATTCTCCGCAGTCAGCACATTGCACATGCGCAGTTTCGAATTCCTACCATTCTTGGACGTCGTCCACTGCACAAACTTGAACAGTAGTCACAGTTCGCGGAGCTTATCTATACCGAATCAATCTTTACTGGAACAGGTAGCAGCGAAATACAGGAACAGGTAGCAGCGAAGCGCGTGGGAGGCTTACGGCTTTACGAAGATGGCGAGTGCAGAAGAAAATGATGATGCATTTCGAAGTGAGTCTGCAGTCTTTTGTACGACGACATCTCACATGTTTCATTCAGAGGATGGAACAGCTTTGATACACCTCCAGCTATGCTAAAATTAAGCCTGTCCTCAACCATTCCATTAGTTAAGACAAAAATAAAGTAATCCCCTACTGTGCGTGAGGCACTGCTGATACTGCTGTTTCAGCTTGCCTCGCAAATTCTGATAGTACTTTCTTCCCCTAGCTCCTATTATACGTGAAACACTGAATACAAAGAAGGCTGAAATCAGTACGCTTGATTATGCTGGTGGTTTACACGTCTATAATGTGAACATCATTGGCAATTTTCACGGCATAGAGGGGCCATCTCAGTTGATTCAGTATTGTGCTTCAGAGGACTGCTTCCAGGTTCAGCCTATCTGGAATTGTGCTTCTAAAATTTCGCGATAAATTTACAGTTTTTGTGCTGATTGAACCAACCTCATGTGAGTCAAACAATCTCTGTTCTCGATGGAAAGGAATACAGTCGCCGACCGATTTTTCAGACTTGGCAGGAAAATGGTTTAAATAATCGAACAGTCAGAAAGATATGTGACCTTAAAAAAAAAAATCTGAAAAAGCGGCTTTAAAAATCGCAAAATCCGTCATTTCTTATGTTCCACTTGCAAGCTATAATATTGACTATCTCAGCCATAGCCAGGCTTTCGTCATGTCCTCACCACCTCACGTCATGATCCCAGACATTGTGACACGGTCGCAGGTCATGCCACAAATGAATGCAGGTGTCATGTGAAGCAAGAACAGTCAATTTTTATAGACAATGCTCAGGATCACATGAACCCGTCCGAATGCACCTACCCCCCACCACAACCACATCTCCTGCCCTGCACTGCAGGTGGCATCATCCAAGCCACAGCAGATGCTGCAGCTGTTCTGTTTCACTAAGCGATCACGTGCTTTTGTAGGCCATTTCGATGGTAGCGGAGTGCACCATTATGGCGAGTGGCAACGATGAAAAACAAACATTCAAGCCTATACAAGCCAGGCTGTCCAATTCACTTAGTCAGCGCCTGCAGACTCTGTTTAAATCCAAGATGGGGCCTTTCACGGTGGTGGAGAACCAGTTGGTTGTGAAGCAATGCCCACTCACACCTATATTAGGCCGAAAAAACACTTTCATTTAAGAACAATCACAATATTGTTGATGTCTATCTTAGTCCGAAAAGCCAAACTTTTGGACTCCAGAATCTGAAATATCTGCAAGTCTAAATTATTGGAGTCCAAAAAATTGGTCAGCTACTGTAAACGAAAAACAATGAAATTGCTGTCCGTGATTTGAAAATGGCTGGGAAGAGCGTAGGTTGTCAATGTGCTCTTTGAAGAGAATTTAAAATTAATCACATCAATGATGAAGAATTACGTATAGCGAGTGAATGGCAAAACCCGGTGATCAGGTGAGCAAGACCTGGCGATTGTCAATTTGCCATGCTGCTTCTCACCAAATAAGGTAGAAAAATTTGGCAGTTATTGTCGCTTGGGTTTTCACTGATGAAGCTGCAGCCTTTTGCATTTTGTCATGCTCATGAATTTTATTAACCATGTGCTACATTAAATGAACATAGATTTTTATGTATGTATACCAATGAAAAGTGAGACCAATGAGGTTACCTGTTTCCGTGCACTGTCTTCTTGAAGCAATTAGCTGTACATTGTGCCCTTAGTTTGTTAGCATGCAGTGGATGGAAGGCATGTAATGAACGTAAGGCCACTATGATACAATTTTTTCATTCAATTCTATTTGATTCTTGTCATGCATCTGCCTGGCTGATTCCAGAGACAGTGAATGCATTGAGCACTCAAAGTGCAGAAATGAGCAGAATGGTATGCTACTAGAAAAATATCATTAAATCTCCCACCCCTTTTCGTGGACAAGAAAGCACTATTTCACTGTATATGCATGCCGTAATAAAGCCTGTAGTTACAGAGACTGTCTCTGAAAACTCTTCGTGCATGAAATGTGACCATTAGTGGTGTTCTTGGCGACAATTTTTTTTTTTTCATATGTATACATAGGCCCCTTTAATCCAGGCAAATCATGTTTTTAGAAATATTAAGTGTTGGGTGCCTAATAAGAACTGTGCTGTCATGGTCCTGCAAGCGTTTCACTGCAGCATGGAATTCTGTTCGCATGCTCTGTCTCTACTCTTGGCATCAAAAAATCATGCCGTGACATTAGCAGCTCTTCTGTCGTTAACTTGCAGACATCCATGTAACAGCGCTCCCAAGAAATATTTTACAGTAAAACTCTGACAACAGTGTTGGAATGCACGAGTGGTTCGGAGCAAACAATGCGGTTCCGCTCGCCGATCCTTCTTGGTACACTGCCACTGCAGTGTACTTTTTGTGAAAATCGCCAATTTGCCAGGCATCAATGGAACAACGTGGAACCTCATTTTATTTGTGAAGTGCTTGAGCCAGTGCCATTAAATGTTGGTAGACATTATACCATCTGCATTACATTTATACTGATATGTCTGAGTGTGTCTTTTCCAGGTGTCCGTCATAGACGACGTCTCTAGTTTACTTGAAAGCAGCAGTGATGAGAAAAATGGTGAACTGAAGGCACTGTTCCGCTCCTTGTGCAGCAGTGCTGTTGGCCTGAGTGGGAGGCAGCTACGAAAACTGCCCTTCATTGCACACTCCATTTGTTTTGCGGTGAGAACTCTTTTTTGAATTTGCATGAAAAAACATGAAGCCATTATGTGAGGAGATTGACGCATGGGCTTAATGTGTCATTCTTTTAATGCTTTGAGTTGCACTAAAAAAAAAAAAATCATTAGTAATGTACTACCACGCACATTTGACTTTTCTTGGCTCAGTTCCTAGAGAACTTCTGTCATACACGAAACAATTCAGTTGGTGAACGGGCTAATACAGCACATGTGAACAGGTTTATACGACTTGCTTAAACAGCATTCATTTTTATCTTCGATACCGATACTCTCAAAGATTGTATTTCCAATACTGATATGAGATAACGAACCATAATTGATTTCCGGCACTGGTACTCGATACTGTATCATCAATACTTCGATACACCACTGAAGTTGCTAATAATTGCTAGTGTCTGACATGGCACACTCTGTTTGAAAGGGTTGAAACGAATCCAGCCGCACGGATTTCTTTAAGCTCCACTGTCAACGTAGCTAGTTTCGTGAAAACTTTAGTATTGGAATGAAGCCATGGTGACATTGACACGATCACTTCCATACGGAGCCTAGCAAAAAATTTTTTTTTAAAGCTGATGTTCTTCATGCGAACAAGTCTTTGAGCACTTGACTACATGCAAATAAACTTGAACCTGTTTCTTGTTCTCATCGTTTGTTGCTACAGCTTTACTGTGCGCCTGGAGAAGCGTAAAAGTTATTATGCTACAGCGTATACAGCTTGTTCGGTCGAAAAGCCGTTGGCATAGTCCGCACCGCGTGTCGGAAATAATTGGGGGCTGCGTAAAAAAAGAACAGTAATCATGCCAACCGTTTCCCACAGGATGTTCCGGATGGTGTCATAAGATTCAGCGTTTCGTGCAACATAAAGTTTCTAGTTATGTTAGAGCCTAGCTCGTGGCAGGGATTTGAAACGGTGACCTATAATCGGGGACTGTGTAAAAAAAATAGTATCATGGTAATTTGTGGTTCTAGTGATTGACGGTTGTTGTGTGATAGGTGATGACAAGTTAATGACATCATTGTAATAAAAGAAATAAAAAAAAATTGGAAAAGGGGGGTTCAAAGGGGTCAAAATGTTCAGAATGAAATGCCAATGCTTGATGATGCTAATTAAAAAAATTGTGTCTAAGTGATTGATTATTTAATTGTAACAATTAAAAAAATGAAAAATGTGTTCAAAGGTGTCAAACTGCTCAGAATGGAAAGCCTAACCCACTACGCTATTGCGTAATAACCTTAAGGCAGAGCTTAAGTGTCCTCTCCAATTTCTTCCCCAGCACTGTGTTTAACAGGTGTTTGAAGTTGAACATTTTCTGTTAAAGGCTAGAATTCAAACAGCAAAAAAAAATGAGAGCTGAAAGTTTTTGAGGCAAAACTTATCTTGCTAATCTTTCTTATTTAGATGTTTTTTTAATTAACAGCAGTAAGAGCAACACAACTTACGGTGCAAGAGCTCAGCTTCAAAAATTTTTTTCTTGCTTCAAGCAAAAATACTTTTTTTAGAACTTTAGAAATGATAGGTAATAAACTGGCTTACTGAACCCAGCTTCATTTGTATTTTTACTTGGACTACCTCAGGGTAAAATAAACGGCTGTTTATGGTTCAAAATGCACTTTTCTGCAACATGGCATTTTATTTCACTTCCACGTACTCAGTTTCATCAGCTGTAACAATTTTGTAAGTAATAGACATCTAGGGAATGAAGATGGCGATTTCTTAATTTCAAAGCGATGGTTGAGATGTTTTTAAAATAATGTCTAAATAGTGTATTTTTTATATTTTATTTAAATTATAAATAGGATTTTTATACCGTCAAAAAATACACGATCTGAATCATATCGAAAGTCAGAATCTGTGCAGATGTCATTAAAAAATTTGTGGGGTGTTTTCTAAAAATTTGGATTCTTTATCGATTATTGAGCAGTGCCTCGTTTCGCTCCATTTTGAAACATTCAGATGAGCTCACCTCACAATTGTATATACATTTTTTTTTTGGCAAAACTATTTTAGGCTTAGCTTAAGCACGTTGTGGTACATTTTCATTTATATTTTTAACCAGTGATTTATTCAAGCCCAAATTTCGGACAGAAATGCCATTTGTTGGCAAAATTGTTTTATACCACATTCGTTGGGGTACTTACCTTAATCGATCAGAAGAAGTCTGATGCTCGCATATTCTGCGGCAGCAACAAAACAAAACAAGATGCTCTCAGCGGTTGCACCAGTGGCGCTATATCGTTTGTTGACCATGGAGATTTGGAATGTGAGATAGCTTGTGGCAGGCTTGAAGACATTATTTTGCAAGTCTTAAAATTTAGTGCAGTTTTGGCCATACAAAGTTTTTGCGACATTGGTAAAGCAGCTGAAAAAGCATCTTCAAGCCTCCCGCAAAACACACTTCCCTGCTTTGCCGAATCTCCATGGCCGACGAACAAGATGGCGCCGCCAGTGCAACAGATGTATCATAAAATAGTATCGAAGATATATGTATATCTTCAATACTGCCTGTGCTATGCAGCTATGTGCAGTGCTTTCACTTGTGCATGGTTGTTTAACTTTACTTGTAGACGGCTCAGCTTTATTATTATTATTATGTATTATTCTCTAATATTCTTAAGTGTGTTCAGGCTCTTCTGTGTAATGAAGAGATTTTTTTAACACTGTGAAGCCTTGGGACCGCTCAGATTTTTAAAGGAGCGTGCGAAGACACACATGAGAGTTTCTGTTGTCATCTATTGTCGATTCCAATAAGTTGACTTTGCTGGAGGCTCACTGGTGCGTCATCCTGCACCCCTGAAAGTCTAAGGGCGGTCCACCAGTGGTTCACTACGCACAAAGATTAGGGCCCCAAAAATCAGTGCTGCAGTGAGCTTGGTAATGTGTCTTGTCAAGAAAGAGAAACTTTGCTGGGAAGCTGGAAACATAAAAAGTGTGACATCAACACAGGCATTTTTCAAAGCGCTAAAAAAAAAAACAAGACGAGAAAGAACAGACAAGGACGAGTGCTCGTTCTTGTCTGTTCTTTCTTCGTCCATGTTGTTTTAGAGCTTTGAAAATTGTCATACTTGCACCAACTTGCCCGATCCACAGCACTTTTCAACACAGGTAGCACTGGCTGCGTATGCCACCACATTTGCAACTGCAGCATAGTTTTTTGACATCACAGCCAGTCTTGCACAGAATTTATCTTGTATGCATTTAGTGCTGTTGAAAACTAGCTTTCAAGTGGAAGTTTTTTTTTAGTTTAAAGTGGCTCAATTAACCTCAGAATTTTCTCATATAATGCCAGGGAACAAGGCGCTGGGTTATGCATGATTAATTTGGGGTGGTAATGGCAGAAATAACATAGCAAAGTGAACACGACACAGGATGATGTAGATAGGCAAAGCATTGGTCAGCACATCTGTTTCTTACTCGTGTTGCCGCTGTCTACTTTATGGGAGCTCTTTTTTTTAACCAAGATTTGTTGCCTCAGGGCATCAATGATGGCCGAAGGTGTGATGGAAGATGTTGTAATGATTAAATTAATGGAAAAAGGCTAGCTGGAGTTAAAACGGTGTTTCTTTAAAGGAGTGGAGGTACAAAATTTTTAAGTTTATTTTTGCTTTGCAATTATGTGTAAACATTGTAAACATTGATTGGCACATGGATTTTGGCAGCACTTAATAAATAATCTATAATTGAAATTTTTTTTCCTGTGTAATTTTATTTTCAGGTGCCACGCAATTGGTGCGATGTCACAAGTGAGTATGAGACCACAGGAGGCGTACACAAACTGCAATATAACCACTGCTGTGTCAGTTTAATTTATTCAGACTCTTATGTTAAACTTCTCCAGAACCTGTAATGGTAGCAAGTGAACAAAGAGCTATTATATTGCACTTTTTTGTATGCTTCACTGATCTGGTGCTCACTTGTGACATTGCAACCAACTGTTGAAAACGAAACCAAAACTACATGGAAGAGTAAATTCAATTGTAAGTTAGGTGCTAAGCGTAGGCGAGTTTCAGTTTGTGATTCATGTTTACATATGCCTTACGCATCATTTGAAAGCCAAAATGCACTACAATAATTTGGTGTCTCTTTAAGCACTTTATGTATGCAGTCATTTTTAAGCAATTGTTTTGGTAGCAACTGAGAGGTATTGTGATCTTTATTGGAAACAATTTTTATTTTGATCAGTGATTGTCATCACATCTCTAGCATCATCATGTCTGTAGCATATGGTTAAAACAGTGGCATGTAGAGCCACCGCATTTTCTGGTTTGCTTTTGCAGGATTCCAGTTCTAGTTGTCAGATTATACTGTGATCACTTCTACTGCGCATCACATGCTAACGGTGGCCCTGAGAGCCTGACTTCTTTTGGAAGCCTCTATTTTTGTTCGCGCTTCCAGTGTTATATTTCGCATTTGGAAGTTCAGCATCTGTTACATTTCTTGACATTGTACTCATACTTTTCTCAATTGAATTTCATGGGCTGCATTAATTTTTCAGGACAATGCACTGACACTAAGGACATTCCTGCTTGCTTTATCAGAAGCTGTTCATCGTCAGTGGCAAGGAATCGAAAAAATCATTGCTTCTAAAGGATCTCTGTAGTATCTATTTTAAACATGTAATGCCTCCTTGTTTTATTTCTAAATCACTGCCTTCACTGTACAGCCAAAAGCATGGCTTCGCGGTGTAAATTGTGTAGTTATAAGCTGTACTACATAGTCATCATTGCTACCACAATAAAAAAATGTTACATTTTGATGCTTTCTGTTTTTTCTCAATGCTCTCGCTGACACATTTGTCATAGTAGTGGGATGAAGTACTATCTAATGCATTGTTTCATTTAGTTTAGACATAACATGCTGTAGAACTGTTAATTTTGTGTTTTTGTCAGCACTGAGTGGTGACCCTGAATGACGATGAAGAACTATAATAATAACTTCTTTATTTCCATCAGTGATGGAGGAGACTGTGGGTAAAAGTCGTTTTAGAAGCAAGCAACTTGACTATAGCCCGCAGCCTCCTTTACAAGGCAAGCAACATAATTAAAAACTTTGCGCAGAATAACACAGGACGGGAGGGAGAAACACGCACACACGAGCGCTCGTGTGTGTGTGTGCACGTGTTTCTCCCTCCCGTCCTGTGTTACTCTGCGCAATGTTTTTAATTATGTCGCTACACCGACTGGCCCAATGTTCTACCCTATTAAGGCAAGCAACGTGAACAGAATATAGACATACACAGAAATTGACTTCTATAAAATATGTGCAAAAAATGAGGACAAAGAACGCAAATTACATAAAGATGCTCTTCAATTACTTGAGAAAGATTGAGTGACAAAAAGTTCACGTAATGGTCATACATGAGATGTATAAAAATCAGGACCTGATTTTTGAAAAGTATTTAGAAGTGTTGGTAGTGTGTATATTTTTTGTGTAGAATAATTGGTTCGCGGAGTGACTACCTTCCACTGTTCCATGTATCTTGTGGCGCATGCCACATGTATGTCCACAGAGCTTCATAGAACCTGTCTTGCAGCCAGTAGATGCCACGATGTCTACAAGTTATACGTAGATGTATGAGAGGAGGTGGAGAAATGGGTATCTCTGGGTAGTACACCACAAATGCATTGATTTCGTGACAAGCACCATGGCATTAGAGTGAGCTTGAGGTGTGTACGTTGGGGATATCTGTGTGGGTACATGTATCAGAAGAACTACGTTGCATGCAGTGATTTAGGAAGCTAAAGCATCCTGCCTGTATGAAAATTAGAGGAGCCGAATATGCTCAGGTTTGCGCTATTGCACAGGATTGTGCATTAGTATCTGCACAGGCCTTGAATTCGTCTGTTAAAAAGAACAGGCTGTAATGTTATCATAGCTATTGTATGTTTTACTAATTCTGTTTCATTATTTGTTGCTGGCACCAGAGACCTCAAATTAGAAGTTTTAAATTCAGATTGGGACAGTATAATTGAAAAGCGGTAACCTTTTGTATCTGCTTGTTTTGTTGTGAGAGCAAATGCTGCAGTTCTGTAAACGGGCTACAAAGACAGGTTGTGCTGACAAATTGTTTAGTAAACAAATTTTTTTATACTTTATTTTTCTTCATGTATGTGACCATCCACAGTCATAGCATTCTCATGTACCTTTGTATGGACTGTAAGCATGAAATGGTTCTACTGACGTCACAGTAGCCGCTGTATATGCTCAGTGGCATTACAGCATGGGGTTGCATTCAGTATACAATGGTGCCAGTAAGACATGAAGCCAATAATTTTATAACAGGCACTGCTTCTACTAGTCTCCATAATAACGTTCTCCGTATTTACACGATTGTAAGTCGACCTATTTTTTTAAATTTGAAAATCCGAAGTGGGGGGTCGACTTCCAGTCGAAATGAAAACATCGCACTATAAGTAAAGGTGCGAGAAACGAGATATCAGGCATGCTACAACGTAGTTGCATTTTTGCTGCGCGCCTCCGTCACATCGCTCTTGGTGCTGGCCTTGAGCAGCTGCTGTGTCAAAGCTCAGAACTGTCATGCCCTCCCCGCGTGCGCGGGCGGCTACCGATAAACAGCAAGCTGGCACCCACACTCTCCATACGTGGCTGCTGACTCTGGTTGCTGATAAGCGGCGGCGGCCCGATTACGCATCGCGTTCTAAGGGAAGCTAAGCGTCCAACAAGTTTTCTTTTTACTTCCAAATGCGCGCTCGGCGCTCAAGGGAGCGTTGACAGTTGATGGAAGGGCCGCTGTTCCAATCGAGGCGGCGCCCCCACTCGGAACGGCAGCGATAGCCGTCGATAGCCGACAGAAGAGCCAACCCCATTCACGCGTAGTTTCTCTTTGGCTCTGACGCATTTTACTACTTCCAGCCGCCTTTCACAAGTTTTTAATGTAGTGCTTCGTCAGTGATCATTTGTGCTCCAGGTCCAGCAAGCGACCGGCGCTCGTTCACGACTACATTCAAGATGGCTGCCATTTTTTACGCCGAAGAAACGGAACAGCCGCACGCCGGGCCGCAAGTTTGACGTTCGCAACAGGTGATACAGGTGTGGCAGCTGCAGCGAGGAAAATTTTCAGCTGTTACACGCAATGTCGTGATGTGGCTGTTTGCGAAGTGTGGAATTTCGCTGAACGACGTTAGATTGACGTGCTGTGGGACCGCAGCAGCGATCAGGATGGCAGCTCTAGTGAGGACGATGGCGCAAGTGTGGACGAGTACTCCAGTGACTAATACATTTTCGTTTTGGAATGTGCGCACGGGCATGCCCGCGCGCGGTAGCCGATAGCGGTTGGTGATAAACGGCCGCTGGTTAATGCTATTGCATTCAACTATTCAAGGCCAAGCTTAAACAACCTCAGAAGTTTTTTCTTATTTTTCGGAAATGTGATTTGGGGGTCGACTTACAATCGTGTAAATACGGTAGGTTTCTAATAGCTACCATGCACTTTTTACAACTGACTGCTGGAATGCTAAACGCGGACTATGCGAAAAGTGCTGTTATGGGGGTCAGCAGTGCTGCAGGTGATGCGGATTTTTAATTCTGATCAAACCAGGAAAGTACATCACTCTAACTTGTTATTTAAAAAAGCAAGACTGTCGTAGTATGCCATGTCTGCATCAAATTCCAGCCGCAGACTGCAGTCATGGCCTAGTAGTCTGGGCGTCCGCTTCGGCTGCGGGAGGTGGTTGGTTCGAAACCCACCGCCGGACACCCACCGTTAAAAATGGGTACAAGCCCCCCGGCCCAGCGTCCGGCTTGCTCAGGGGTGTGTGCTTGGAAGAGGCTCCGTAAACCCCGCTGCGCCCTTTCGGGGGCAAACCTAGTTTTGAACACTCAGCCTGCAAAGGTGGTTCATGTATCACTCCCATGTGAAGAGTTCAACTCAAGCTCGTACGCTCTAACCAGTGTGTCTGAACAGACTTGAGGTTCAAACCGATCAATGCATGTGGTCCTGGGCAAATTGGTTTTTCCGGCTCTCCGACTTTGCGAGAAAAGCGAGAAGCATTTTGCGGTGCGCATTTAGCATTGCAGCAGTCCAGTCTTGTACACATTACAGAAAATAAGTAACCAATTACAATTACTCCATCTGAAATGTCTGATTACAGTACGTAGGCAAGTGCCGCCCCAGAAAAGTAACTGAATAATTATAGAAGAGTGATAGATTACTAATTGCATTACTTTTCATCATTTTCACTTGGATGACCAAGTGGCTTGCGTAATTAATGCTGGTTATCTGTGCATTTATTTCCAGCATTTGTGAAAGCCTGCTATACAAAACAAGAAACTGAGACAGATAAGCGAAGCATGACGAACAGCCATGTTATTCTGTATTTCCACAGGCTGTCGCATAATAATAAGATGGCAAATAACACATCAACGTGGTTTTCTCTGCCCCTTACAAGCTTGGCACTGATTGAAAGCACGAATCATACTCTGAAAATCACGTCATCAAGTACACAAATGCACGAGCAAACTTATCTGTAAGATCCCCGGCCCTCTCCTGCAATAGTGTTTACAATGGAGAAACATGAAGATGCTATAAAGATATAGGCCCGGGCCTAAGAACAAAACTTGAACGTACAAAATCCAGCAGTTTCTTGGCATACCATTGTAACAGTTAATTGTGGTTGTAAACTGCTGTTTAACAAAACCAAATTTCTTGTATACAGCAAAGACAAACTGGAGGAAGAGATTAAGCTTTTTTTTTTTTCTAAAGTGGGAGAGGTGTTTGTCAGCACACCCTCGGTTTCACTCCTTGATAAAGAGCTGTGATTTCTGGATGGACACATGCAGTGTTTTTTTTTTTGTGTGTGGAAGGTAATTACTGCCGTCTTTTCTGCGATTTTCATGTCTTAATTACCCTTTGACTGGGATCGCTGTTTTCATTTTTGACACTGCTTTGCTGCGAATGGTTTTAGCTGTCTACACTGGTTCCATTTTTTCACCTTTTTCTCTTTTGACACAGCCTGACTTAGAGATATACGATTCTGCGTTGATAAACACGGGTTATTTGTTGTTTATTCCAGGCTATAGGTCGGTTTTATATCTATTTCCTTGTTTTTTGTGTGTGTATATAACTATGGCGTGTGCTGTTAGTAAGCAATGCCTGCACGAAGAAATACAGCGTGTTCCAGGAGACTTCTCTCAGCTAAACTGGTGAATTGTTTGAGCTTAAATTTCGCACACGAATGGCGTTTGGTCGGCAGAATTGTTTTATAATACATTCGTTTGGGGTACTTGCTTAAATTGGTGAAAGAAAAAGTCGGATATTTGCATTGTCTGCGGCGACGACCAAACAAAACAAGCCCTTATCTCAGCCGACCTCGTCGGCAGCGTTTCGATGAAGGCGAAACGCATAGGCGCCCGTGTGCTGTGCGATGTCAGTGCAAGGTTAAGGTCCTCAGGTGGTCGAAATTATTCCGGAGCCCTGCACTACGGCACCTCTTTCTTCCTTTCTTCTTTCACTCATTTATATCCCTTCCCTTACGGCGCGGTTCAGGTGTCCGCCGATATGTGCGACAGATACTGTTTCCCGAAAAAACAATCATTTTATCTCGGCGATTGCACCGGTGGCGCCACCCCGTTAGTCGACCGTGCAGATTTAGAAGCTTCTGTTTTCGTATTATGAAAAATAGAAACGTTTCATTGGCTCGGGACGCGCCATATATGTCCGTGCATATAGGCTATGTTCGCGCCACGAGAAACTTGCTTGAGCTCCCGCTTTTCTATGAGGAACTAGTTTGAGTACACTAAGCGCCGGCTCTCGATCGGCATGTCCTGACTCTGCGCTAACATATTTTGCCAAGAAAAACATGCATTAAGAAGCGAAACCTCGCCTACCACAAGTAAGTGACGGCCGATATTCATGCTGACAAGTGCAGTATGCGGGTATTTGCGTGAATTAATTCATTAAGTGGAAGTCACTTCTGCATGCAATGCGCGGCCACCACCAGTCTTCGAAGTGAACCAAACGCAATCCTCGGCGAGTACGGTTAACATAAGTTGCGCTTGTCGAAGTACTTTGCGCTTTTAAATTGTCTCTGACTCTCCTAGCTACGAGAAATGTGCAGAGTGGTCACAGCAGCGGACTGCTGCGTTGTCACTTCGCGCAAAAAAAGTTCCCTTTCACATTTCAATGCACAGGTAGCATAGGCTTCCGCTGTGCAAAACCCAGCTTGCTGCATAAATTGCTCCCAGTGAGGGGACAAATGGAATTTCGGCCTAGCAGGCAAGCTCACTTCGAGTTAAGCGCCTTCGGATGCCTCGGATCTCAAATGAACTGCCTGCGTAGCTGCGCCTGGCTGCGCTACACAACCACAAAGTGATCAGTGAAAACTACAATCATGAAAACGAAACTCAACAACAAGAAAATCCAATCCGTAGCACAGTCAACAAGCCACTAGATGTTAATCCAGTTTGCTGTCTTCCTAGCATGCCTCTGGCGTCCATGGTGGGTGAAACGGAAAGCCGCCAACTTTCCCCCTGCGCTATGAACTCTATGCTGCTGCCGTTCGCTGCTGACTCGTCGCGGTTATGGTTATAGTTCTTGAAGGCCATTTCAAGCTATGACGTCTTGACGACATGGCCTGCGTGTGTGTTTGGGTGGGTGTGTGACGCGAGCAAATATACCCGACTTTTGAAGTTTTTAGTTCGCTTACCATGGATGGCATAACTGGTTTGAACGAACATTTGTATGAGATACGTAAGGCCTTCAAGCTTGCATTTTGCTCACTGAAAGAACAAAAACAGGTGTGGGAAAAATGTATGGACAGTGCCCGGCCTCAGTTGGCGGCAATCGTCACGCTGAGGGAAATACAGGTCAACTGCCGGACAGCGAAACTCTCCGGCAGCGAGCTCGTGACAAAGCACCCGGACATCCGGCAACGTGTAGTGCGCTGCGTTGAGAACGAGCTGTTCCAGGAAAAGACGAAGTTGGAGTCCGTTATGTAAGTAGAACTTGAACTGAAAAACTCTGCCCCCAATTCTTGGCCAATCCCCTTATGTGGGCATGTGCCATTGTGTGAGAGTAACAACAGAACTTGAACTCTCGCTTCCAGCTTCTCACAGTGCGCACCTTCTTACGGGGACTTGAGCCAATGCCTGGAGTGGCTCCTCCAATTTTTTGGACTAACCCAGCTTTGTTTGTAGATAAACATTGGCGGCTTTACAAACTGCAATTTTTGTTTACTGAGCACCTTTTGTCTAGAATTGCAGTCTCGCTTAGGTCTGTGCAATGCGTCAGCAGTTTGCAGGCTGCACTAGCTGTTTGCTTCGACCATACGCGGCCGCTATATGCAATGCACTAATCTGCCAATCTGCTAAACGGTCTCCTGGAGGAATATCTGTTCCCGTATTCAAGCCATGTTGCAATTTTCAGATGCCTCTCAACAAAGCAAAAAGGCAGCAGTAGGTGTTTATTCCCACACACTTGATTGGAGTTATTCTGTCCGGGTCCTTGATTATACACCGATTTTCGCTGCTGAATTTCTCGCTATTGGTTTGGCCCTTCAAAAATTTCCCCGCAATATTTCTCAAGCTATTCTCTCGGGCTGCCTCTCAGTCTTGGCAGCACAAGAAAGTTCGGCAACTAGTCTCTTGCACTGATCCCTAATGTGCTTTGTGCCACGTCATGTCCAAGAAGTGCGTTTTCTGTGGATCCCAGGGCACTGTAGCATTACTTCAAATTCGATGGCTGATTTCGCTAATCAATGGCCCTGTTGGCCATGTCGTTCCGAACCTCACCCTGTTGACCACGTCCCGTTATGAGCGTTACCAAATACACCATTACCTGAGCCATGAGCCCATCCTTGGTACAGCGGATTTCGAACATTTAAAGTTCCCATGGAACACACGTTCTTGTGCATCAAGACAATGTGAGGTTTCCATGATGCTGTTGCACTGCAGGATACCTCGCCTTAATCTATATTTATGCCATTCTGGGTTCACGGCGTTGAATCTATGTGCGCCATGCAGGGACGTTGAAACAATAGATCATTTCATCCTCTACTGCCGGCGGTTTGCACGGCAGAGAATTCCGTTTTTAGGGCTGCCGTTTACTCTTCCAGTCCTCCTCTCCTTCGGTGCAACCATCAAAGGGCATGCCATTAGGCAGGCGTGTCAGCTTCTTCACTAGTATATTATTGAAACCGGGAGATTTTTGTGTTTACTTCTCGATGCATTTACTTTCCTCTCAAAATTATTTTCTTTCTCATTAATTCTTTAAAATATAGTTATTCAACCCACACCGCATTGTTTCCTCGATTTTCATTCTGATTTCCTCAAGATCTCTCAAAATTCGTGATTTTCTTTTTCTCTCAGATTCCTCTGTATTTATGAGCCGCTTGAGATAAACCTGGATGAGTTTTTTTCCTGTTTGGATCTGCACCGAACCCTGGCCAATCCCCCACCGTGGGTATGTGCCATCGTATTTGAAGCAACAACTACAACAAGTAGATGTGCACTTTCACTACGGTTAAGGATCCAGGAAAAGTTTGTAGTAGTGAGGAGCAGGGTGTTCAGCTGCCGAGCCCAAGGATTCGAGATTGAATCCCAGCCGCGGCGGCCGCAGTTCGATGGAGGCGAAATGCAAAAACTCCGCTGTGCTGTGCGATGTGAGTGCTCACCAAAGAACTCCAAGGGATCAAAATTAATCCGGAGGCCACCACTACGGCGTCCCTCATAGCGTATGCATCGCTTCAGGACGTTAAACTATGGTCCGTAGAAACCCTGCGTACCACACCATACCAGTGTGCGAGGTTCTCAAGGAGTCTTGGCGTTTTTTCTCTTAAGTAAGCATGTACAACGAGTTTTTAGTGTGCAGTCTTTAAATTTGCCTGTTTTTTTTCAGGAAAAGTTTGAAGAAGTCTCAGAATATCTTCAGCGGTGCATGTCAGCAAGCTATTAAAGTCTACGAGAAGCTGTCTCAGGATCTAAGCATTGAAGACATTTGTTACAGGGGTGAAATCTATCCTTCGCTGGCCGACATGCTGGAATGGATAACATGTATCGAGCAGCAGTTTAGCAGCCAGTATCCTTGGGCTACTTTCTTTTGCAGTGCAGTGCTTTAGTTTGGGTTCCGGCTACTATTTTCTAGCCTGGACCTGTTTTTATGTCTCTAGCAATAATAGAGTTGTCTCTGTGAGGAATCTAATGCAATTCCTCTTTGGTGGCATGTCGTTCTGTCTGTGGTCCAACAAATTTTTCTTTGCTGTTTGCCAATGATGCCCCTTTCAAAAACCTGGTCATAACCAGAATACAGAAGCTGGTTCAAAATAAAACAGTAACCAGGGTGCCATCAGAGACCATTGCTCTGTAGCTTGAATGCTGTGAGTGTTTGCAAGGACTGAACGAGACAAGTACTGTACATGGTGCAACTATCAACTGAAGTTTTATTCGACAAGAAAGGACATAATAATGGAAGCGGGTTCCATCATTGAGCATGTGTATAACTGTTTTCCATTATCAACTGTTTGAGCTATTTACCTATGAATATCATCTCTCGAGGCATTGGGGCTTCTCAAGGCGTGCTGATGCAATCTTCGCGCATGTTTGCGGTAAAGAACACCGCCATGATCTCTCTGCCTACTCTTTCTTTGCACTTTGCCAGAACACTTGCCAGAAAATTGGTTGTCTTTTCTTGTGAGGATTGCAATTTTTCAGTCCTGCAAGCGTACCTGGTGTGCTGATGTATTTCAGGTTTCTTGAATTCTCCTGTAACCTAACATTTAATCAAAATTGCCGTTTGGGCGAGTTGGTGTGACATGATTCGAAAAGACCAGCGCAGAAACAGACAGGGACACGAGAAGAAAAAACACTGACGACAGGACGAGCGCTGACTATTAGTCAGCGCTCGTCCTGTCGTCAGTGTTTTTTCTTCTCATGTCCCTGTCTGTTTCCGCGCTGGCCTTTTCGAACCTAACATTTAAACAGCAACAACCGTATTGAAGCTGCAGAGCAATGCAGTACCAACTAGCCTCTTTTGTCATCTTGCTAACATCAGAGCCCGTCTCATCCAACCTTTCTTTTATGCCTGTGCGCATGTGTGAATATGCATGAAACATCTATACTAATCATGTCTTGAAGGCTTCATGCAGTGTGATGCACTTTTGTATTTCCCTGCAGAACACTATGAAAGGAACATAAAAAATGGTGTGCATCTATACTCCATTATTTGCAGCGCTGTGAACGCTGTGGCGATCTGAACCTGTTGGAATGCCGTGCGCTGCAAAATATGTTGCTCCGTGCCTCTCACCCCATGATTGGCGGCTCCATCCCTTAGCAGGAAAGAGCACCAGTGTCCAGCTTCTGTATGCACGAGACTGTGCCGGCTTGGCAAACACCATGTTTATGAATGGTGGCGGTACACCACTTTGCAGCAAGCCTCCTTAGTGCTGTGTTCGTGAGGACTTCTGCTAATTTAACCAATGAATGAAACGCTCGCTGTACTTTCAAAGCACCATCATACTGAACTTCCTTTTTAATTACTGCAATAATTGTTTCAAAAATAGTCACAGCACTGCTCAGATATTCGAAAGACTATTTGTTGTCTTCCTTGGCCCCGATTTGACAAGAGCTCTACCATTCACAGGGCTGCAGACAACTTGTGAGATGAAGTATATGTGCATAGGGACATACAGTTGAATCCCGGCACAACGAATGCCGCTTCAACGAAATTTTTGCCACAACGAAGTATTTTTCATTCCCCGCGAAATCCCCATAGGAGTTAATGTATTAAAATCCCTCGAAAACGAATTACTTTGTGAGCACTCATTCGCTTCTACGAATTTTTCGGGAGCCTTCACCGGTCAGTGGCCCGCCTTTCTTCAAAAGTTGGGTGTTGTACGAGATTATTCCCTGCTAAACCAGTGGCTTGGAGCAGCTAAATAATGTACCGAGTGTATGTTTAATACATATTCATGTATTCTTTATTAAAAAATTTGGTCGGAAGTCGTTTATTCGTCATAGGGAAGCAACGAGGGGACTTGGCGCCGTGCGGAGGCCGCCGGCCGTACGAGGGCCAAAGACGAATCCAACTCTAGTCGCCAGCCTGGCAGTGAAACACCACTGCTGGCAGTGAAACGCAAGCAGGCCAAACTCACAGATTTCTGGCAATAAAACTATGTTTTGCTGGAGTTATTACCTTGCATTTTTGGTTCATTTCTCGACAACGAAATTTCTCGCGCATCCCGTCGATTTCGTTGTAGCGGGATTCAACTGTAGCTGTGAGCTGAATTGCTGTTGCACACAGAGTTACTACTTTAGGCCTAGGATGACTGTTAATTCTGATACAGCGTCAGTTGAGCAGAAGCGGTTGGTTGTTTGGGGGATGAGCAAGCTTTGCATCGCTACATTTTTTTTGTTTGAAAAAAACGTTCTTTAGTAGCCTTTGTGTAATTTCCCTCTACAAAGTGATCCTTGTGCAGAGAAAAGTGATTGATTATTATTCATTTATCCTGCATTTTGCCTGCCAGTGATAATTGTTTGGGGCATAGATGTTTAGGCACTATAAAAGTATTTAAGTGGCTGAAATGAGCCTGTTCCATTCAGAAGTCTGCAGAGATAAAAAACAACAAAGTAAGTGAACTAGTGCTGAGAGCAGAAGCAGTGAACTTACTTTCCAGAACAGCATTCGTATGAAGAGAAGTTCTTATGTTGTAAAAGTGGGTATGCCTGCTCGTTAATATGAGCCACATTTTGTTTTGTTGTGGTATCTCTATGAAAATTCCAGATATTGTAAGCATTATTGTAAGCATTCCTTGGGTTTTATTTCTGAAAACTGAGCGCACATTTTTGGTGTTTATTTCAGAATGCATTTTTGTTTTTTTTTGTGAATATTTTTTATGTATAAATTACTGACTTTTTTCAGTGAAATAGTGTGGTACTTTTGTGTGGTCAAAATTCACTTAGAGTGTATTTTTCTCTTTTCGTCAGACCTCGCTGTCGATTTTCCAGCAGCTAATGCACATATAGTCATACTTATAGCTTTCCTTCTATTTTTATTATTTATTGATGCTTCCAAGACCCCGATATGGGACATTACATGAGGGGTGAGCATGGGTACGGCAATTATTTGTGGCTTGCTTGTGGTAAACGTGGAAATGATAAAACAACTTCAATGGCAATCTTGAAGTGAGCAGGATCATTGATTAATGCCAGATGGCTGGGAAGGCCATTCCAGCCCTGAGCAGTGCGCACGAAGAATGACTCTTGGAATGCAGTTGTGCAGGCACAAGGTGGGATCACAGTGTTAATTTGGCCTGTAGGTGGTTGGTGCACTGTTTGGATGAGCTGACTGTCATCGAGTGAGATGTGAAAAAACTTGCAGTAGAGGCCGAGGAGTGAAACTCGGTGGCAAGAAGTGAGAGGAAGTTGTAACCGGGATTTCGGGGTGGAGTAGTACGAATAATTAACCCGAGTGGTACGATTCTGAACAGTATTTGAGAGCTCTAGTAAGGTTAGATTGGTCTGTATCAAAAATGCACCAAGAATAGCACTGGCATATTTAAGTTTAGGTCACAGAAGAGCTTTGTAAGCTGGTAGTTGTACTGAAGAATGTGCCGTGGGCAGGTTATGGTAGAGGTATTAACAGTTCAATTGGGAGGATTATATGGTTTATGTGGCAAAGCTTTGATAATCATCAGTGAGGTGAATACATACCAAGTTACTTAGACGGGTTGGTGTGAACAACAGTACTAAAGTTAATTTTGTAAGTAGGGGGTGCATAGTTTTGGCGACGATAAAATGTCAGTACCGTCTTAGTGGTATTCAGAGACATAAGCCATATAGTCCACCATTGTTGTATGCAAACCAGCTCAATTTGTAGGGCTGAAGCATCGAACACGTTATTTATGGGGCGGTACAGTACACAGAGTTCTGCAAAATGTGGATGGTAGAGGTTACTGGAGAAGGCAGATCATTAATATAAACTAGAAAGAGTAATGGGCCAATGACAGTGCCTTGAGCTGTACACCTGAAAGAATGTGTGAAAAAAAGGACAAATGACTATTACAGGCCATGTGACACGGTGACAACAACCTTGACGTGAAATGCCCTTGCGCTTTAGGTTAAGGAAGCTCAAAGGAGTTCCGAGTTGGCTGTGTGAAAGGGGTGTCATAAAGCCTTGAATCCAGTTGAGAACTCATGGATAAAGGTTTAATCGAGAAAGCTTTAATAAAAGGCGGGAATGAGGTACTTCGACAAATGCTTTCTCGAAATATAAAAATATAGCACTGATTGAGATGTGATCAGGATTGAAATGAATTTCATGAAGGAACTGAACTAGTTGAGTTTATAAATGTCCTTTCTGAAAGCCATGCTGGCTTGGATGACAGAAGTTGATACACGATAGCAACGTAGCGACCTAAGAGTAAGTGACATGTTCCACGATTTTAGAGCATACACTAGTTAATGAAATGAGTCTGTAATTACCTGGGGGTGATCGGTCGCCTTTTTGGAGGCTGGAATGACCTTTTCAATACACCAGACAATTGGAACGGGACCAGTATCAAGCGACTGCTGGAAATTTACGGATAGGATAAGGCTCCAAACATGGTTAGTGTTTTTTGAAACATTGGAGTTTATTCCATCAGTACCAGAGAAGAATGAATACTTTAACCAGTCGATTACTTTAACAATGCCGTTTTCATTAAAGGTAATTCCTTATCAGTGGGTGCAGGAAGGGCAGAAAATATGAAGTGTAATTAGTGGATTCGTTTTCAGAACGTGTTCAAGGCATTCGCTACATTGGATATGGCTACTGATGAGCCGGAGTTGTCAAAGAGCATAGTATTAGTTAGGCCCATGACGTATGATAGGGTGTTGGTTTGTCTTGCAGAGGAGGAAAGAACATTTATTGAGCTCTCAAATTTGTTTTTGATGGCTTCAGATGGTGTCTTCCTTCTTCGGTTGACACTCCATCTTTTTACAGGGTTGGGGCCCTAGTCTAAGGCTCCACTGAGTATGGCTGCGCCTTGCACTCTGTTTATCAGACCCTTTTGAGTCTCCAGGTGTGTGCTGGTCAGCATACCCTCCCACTGTTCCATATTCGGGTTATTGACTATCATAATGATAGGCGGCCCTATCTTTTGACAGACCCATGACGTATGATAGAGTGTTGGTTTGTCACCACACCATGGACATCTTGCCTCGTGCTGTGTAGGAAACATTTTGCTTAAGATATTAAGGTTGGGGAAGGTGCCTGTTTGGATTAATCTTCATGCAGCTGCGTCTTCCCTGCTTAGTCTTGCGTTGGGTGGTGGATATCTTCTTCTTACACCTTTGTAGTAATTCAGTATGTCTGAATATTTTAGTGTTACTGGTTCGGGTTCCTCGTGGCTGTATGCATAGGGTGCTCGGCTTGTATGCCCTTGAGCCACTCTATCAGCCACTTGGTTTCCCTTTACTGCTGTATGCCCTGGTATCCAGATAATCTTGTGTTTAATGTTTTTGTCGGCTGGGTGGGTGTCTATAATGCGTAGCGCTCTGCTCCCTTATCTGCCATTCATGTAATTTCGACTTACCATTTGCGAGTCCGTTACGATTGTCGGGGATCTGCCGGTACGGTTGCCTTCCAAGATTGCTAGAACTATCGCCGTCTCTTTCGCTTCCACTACTGTGCAGTCCATTAGTGACGCGCTTGTCACTTCTTATAGGTTTTTGTTTACAATTGTGGCTACTGCACCGTTGTTGTGGTCGTATCTCGCAGCGTCGGTGTATGCAACGTTGTTTTTCTCCTCTAGCCTTTTTTGCACGTGTTCGACCCTAGCCTCTCTTCCTGCCTTATGTAGATTTGGATCCATATTTTTTGGTATCGGCGCGACATGTATTGTGCTTCAATACTCTTCAGGCATCTCTTTTGTGGCCTCGAGTTCCTTTACTAGTCCTTTGCTGCAGTATCTCCTTAAGGGTACCTTTCCTGCTTTGGTTTGTTTTAGTCTTTGGATTTGGTTGCTCATTATCGCCTCCTTTAGCTCGGCGAAGGTATTATGTATCCCTAGCACTAATAGTTTTTCAGTTGATGTGCATTGTGGCAAATGTAATGCTGTTTTGTATGCCTGCCTTATTCTAGCATCAATTCTTTGCTCTTCCTGCTTGGTGTGGCTATGGTAGGGGAGGCTGTATGTTACTCTGCTGATTACGAGGCTTGTGACCAGCTGGAGCGTGTCTTCTTCCCTCATCCCCTGTCTTCTGTTGGATACCCTGTTTATCATGCGTGCTACTTGCGTCGTTGTGTTCTTGAGTAGCGCCAGAGTGTGGTTGCATCTTTGGTTGCACTGGAGCCACATTCCTAGTATTCTTACGGTTGTCTTCTCTGGTATCAGCTGCTCCTCCAGATAAACCCTTAGCTTATACTCTTCTTCTTGCGGCACCGTCTGGTTCATCTTGCCTCTCCAGACTCTTAGCAGTTCTGATTTCTCTGTCGAACAAGCGAGGCCTCTTGCTTTTACGTATTCCTCTATGCATGTGGATGTTTCGTGTAGCTTCTCATCTTTTTCTCCGAGCGAGCCTCGGTTTAACCAGACCGTGATGTCGTCGGTGTACATTGCGTGTCTGATTCCTTCTATCGTTTCTAGTTGCTTGGCCAGCCCGATCATTGCTATATTGAAGAGTAGTGGGGAAATTACTGATTCTTGGGGGTTCTCTTGTTTGGAGTGCGTATCACCTCGGATCTAACTTCTCCTATTCCAATCGTTGCAGTCCTATTTGATAGAAAGGCCTTCACGTATCCATGGATCTTTTCCTCACAGTTTAGATTATCCAGTCCTGTGAGTATGGCTTCATGGCTGACATTGTCAGAGGCTCCCTTTATATCCAATGCAATGACGACGTGTTCTCCTTTCCTCGGTATATTGCTCAGTACTGCTTCTTTGAGTTGTAGAAGCACATCTTGCGTTGATAATTTCGATCGGAAGCCATACGTGCTCTGCGGATAGAGATCGCGGTCTTCCATATAATTTTGGAGCCT
This sequence comes from Amblyomma americanum, assembly GCF_052857255.1. Lineage (NCBI taxonomy): Eukaryota > Metazoa > Arthropoda > Arachnida > Ixodida > Ixodidae > Amblyomma > Amblyomma americanum. The sequence goes on from NC_135497.1 coordinate 144,521,990, forward strand.
CATCATTATTGCCCGTTCATATAACTTTCCTAGGCACGAGGTTAGGGAGATTGGTCGAAAGTTTTCTACTTGCAGCTTTTTTCCTGGCTTCGGAATCATTACCACCTCTGAGTGCTTCCACTCTTCGGGCACTGTTTCCTCGGTCCATAGTTTGTTGATGTAGTTGGTTAGGTCTGCAACTAACTCGTCGCTTAGGTTCCTGATTAGTATGTTCTTGATTTTTTCTGCGCCCGCCGCCGTGTTTCTTGTTGTGTTCCTTATTGCTGCATATACTTCCTCCCTAGTTATGAGTATGTGTAGGGTAGGGTTTGCTGCTCCCTTATATCTTCCCGCGTATGCTGTCGGATTGTCGTTTCCATAGCACTTCTGTCTTACTTTTTCTATTAGTACTTCTTTGGTGCCGTGAAACTGATGTACCAGCCTCTGTATCACCTTGTTGTTTTTGGATTTGGTCTTGGCCGGGTCCAATATGTCCAGTAGACGGTTCCACGTTTTTGCTGTTCTTAGTGTCCCACATAGAGAATTGCTAAATTGCTGCCAATTGGTTCTGGTTAGCTGCTCCGCATATTCCTCCATCTTCTGGGTGATCTCGGCAATCTTCTTTAGTTTCCTATTTAATTTTTGTCTTTTCTACCTCATAGTGAGAGACTGTCTTGCCTCCCATAGCTTCAGCAGTCTGGAGTCCACTTCGTGTGTCTGCTGTGTGCAGTCAATTTCTTTGATGTAGTCCTTTTGTTTTGCTTGCAGTTTGCCACTCCATTCTTTTATGGATTGTATTTCTTCCTTCGAGAGCTCCTTGTATGCTTCTCTGAAGGTGTTCCAGTCTGTTATCTTTGCAGTGCCTATTCTTCTCCTGAGGTGATCTGTACCAATTTGTGTTTTGATTGTGAGGTGATTGCTTCCTAGCCCTTCTTGCATGTTTTCCCATGTTAGCTTGGTTTGCACGACAAAAGTTAGGTCCGGACTGGTGTCTTCCTGTACGCTGTTGCCAACTCGGGTTGGGACTCCTGGGTCGGTTATAAGCTGGAAGTCATCTTCGGCCGCCTCTTTGGTGTCGCTGCTTTTTTTGCACGTGTTTCTATACCCCCAACTGGGGTCCCTTGCATTAAAGTCTCCCACTACTACTAGGACGTTTCCTCTGGCTAGCTTTTTTGATTCCTGGAAGAGCCTTGCATAGTTTTTTATTTTTCTGTCTTGAGGGGCTGTATACGTTGACTACGAAAATGCTGCCTCCCCTTCTTCTTTTTCTTGGTATGATTTCGGTGATCCCATGGTCAATCCCCTGTTTGCTATTTTGTCGTGTGCTATGGACACTAGGTTCTTGTTTATTGGGAGCGCTGTTTGACTCTCCTCTTCCCCTTCCTGGAGCGTGTATCCCTGCAGGCTAGGTTTGTGCCTTTTAATTTCTTGCAAGGCTATTCCATCCGGCGGAGTCAATTGTTTATTTATGTACTGATGTAGCCGCTCTTGTTTTCTTCTAAATCCTCTGCAATTCCATTGCCAGATTTCTAGTTTTTTGTCTTGCTGACCTTTGTGTTGTCTAGCCATGATTAGTTTTCTAGGTTTCTTTTTTGGTCAAATTTGGACACCTTGTGTTCTTTCTTGTTTGCGCATGTTCCTAATTTTCGTATTCTGCATTTCTATGCATTGTTCCATGAGGCCGAGTTTCTGCATCACTTCGGTCATGAAATTCTTAAAGTATTCGGGCATTTCTTCTGGCATTTGTCTTGGTGGCGACGATGACCTAGGAGGGCTAACCGCCCACATCTCCCTGACTACTCTTGTTAATTCTTCTATTTTCTTTTCCAGATCTTCCACCTTCTGCTTAAGGATTCTGTTCTCCTTTTCTGTGTGGGTCTGTGTGTTTTCTTGCCTATTATGTTTCCCCGAATTTTGGAACAGTGATTTGGGAGGGCCTGCGTCCTGGCTCACCTTGTTTCCATTGCTGTTGGGCTTCTGTTTCTTATGGTGCTGCAGAGCCCATGCGGCGCACGTCCGCACCCTCCGCTGTCTCGACGGAACTCCTGTCTTGCAGAAACGTTTTGGGTTCATTTGCTGCATGGCAGGGTGAGTAGTGGAAAAGAACCGGCATTTAGTTTGCTTTGAAGTGTTTTCACTGTTTAATAAAAGTAACTGAAGTTAAAAGATGGAGTCGTTAGACAAAAATGGAAGTGCAACGTCACTTCTAAAACTGGGTTGTCATGTTATCGTTGAGTTGTTGCACTAGTTTGAGTGATGGGGTGAGACATCAAATGGTCTGCGTGCTGACAGCAGTGATTAGACTGCCGCTGAACCGTTGTGGTATGGAGACTATCCCACTTTTTCATGGCGCTTATGTGTCTAAATGCAGTGAAAATACCTTACCACTCCCCAAAGCGACTGGTGACAGTCAATAAACAGCGCTTCACTAAGAAATGGTGAGGAGGTAGAGCCTTTCCATCTACACAGGCATGTAAAATTGTGGAGCAATGCTTCAAAACACACGGCACCACTTAAACCAAAAGTACAACTGTCTCATTATGTTTCTGGCTTCTATATGTTGTTAATTTTCTCCTTTGACTGAGTGTACTTCGACTCAGTAGCCTGCTAGTTGTTGCATGTTTGTCAATGATGCTGACTTTTTTCGGTTACAACCAAATTTCAGAAATTGAATTCGGCATACTTTTATCGGTTCTTTTCGGGTGAAACTGAAATGTCCAACCCCTAATTATATTTGATGTGGTTTTTTGCGTAATGCGTTGTCCTCCTATTTCCTGAGCTGCTTGCGTAGTATTCATGCAAGGGAACTACTCCTGGAAGAAACAAATTTTGGTGACGATTACAAGGTTGATGTCTTTGTCAGGGAGTGGAAAGACGACGCAGCATTGATGGAGTCTCTGAATGGTGAGTTCTCACTAATTTAGTAATTTCAGATAACCAAGAAGCAAATTTCCAGTTGAAAGCGCAATCCTGTCTCCAGTACCATGTAGACTGCTTCGAACCTCTCATAGTGAAAGTCTCTTTGTTACTGCCCATCCGCTGAACATTGTAGAGCATTGTAAGGGCATAATTCCTCAGGTGTGCACAAAGAAGTGCGAGACGTGGGCAAAACACTAAACAAAAATGTGGGAGTGGGAGGTGTGGAGAATGCAGATTCGTACTTCCTGAAGATAATGGCGGCATGAGATCACTGTTGTGCTGCTTTGCTGAGCCTGCAACATGTAAGCAGAGTCCTGCTTTCGTACGCTATGGAAGGTGAATGATTTGACTTGTTACAATGCCTGTGGTGAGTTTGTTGCAGTACTGTTGTTCCTGACCTTAGCAGTTTATTACATCATAAGGACCTACCCTGTATAGTAGTGTCACTGATTGTCGTACCATTTCCCTGGTGCAGCCTTGTTGTCAATTGTGTTCTTTCAAATTGTGAATTTTTTAAAGCATGTCTGTTGTGCAAAAATAAGGAAACTTGCTGTGAACAGTAATACTGTGCATTTGAAGAGTTTTGTTTGCAGTTGTAAACATAACAACCGGCAACATTAGTTTCTTTTTATTGGATCTTTTTTCTTTTCTCGGACGTTCGGTACTGTCGTGCATAAACTTTTTTTTTCTCAGGCCACAGAACTTATCGACATTATCCGTCAGTATCTGCCAAAACTGATTTGTGTATCGTGATGCACTTTCTCGTTCAAGCTGCAGTTCCTCGTACTTCGACCTGCGAGATTTAGGGTTCACTAATTAGCTGGAAACTGCATCCTTGGAAAAAAAAATTGCAAAATATGGACCTTGCTAAAAAAACAGTAGTTCACAGCATACAAGTATTATTGCTCATATTTCTTTTTCTGTTAGCATTATGAGTTATGTTCATAATTCCAACTTGCTTCACAGCATTGGAAATTTTCTGAGTGCTAGTGTAGTATATTTGTAAACAGCTTTGTCCTTGTTTTAGACTAAAATGGAACTGAAATGGACTGTGTTTTTGAACTTGGATATTTTTCTCTTTTCAGATGTCTTGGCAACAGTAAAATTTATAATTGAAATGACATAGGGAGGGTTGGAAAATAAATCATGACATCTGCTGGATCAATTTCTGCTGTAGTTCTTTCTGTACTTCTTTTGTGAAAGACATTGGGTTGTTAACATGGCCCTTCTTTAACCTGTATTTTTCTAAAACCATAAGCTCAAGCTTTGGGAGCTGACCCTCGGAGCAAGCGGTTTTTCGGGCTGCCGCGAGTGCGTGGAGAAGCTTACGCTTAAGCTCTTCTCTGTTCCATGAGCACAGTACATCTGCACTTGCGCTTTCCATCACAGTTTTTCTCTTCACACTTGGGCCCCGGCCGCTCTGGAGAAGCGCCGTGGTTGGTATTCGGTGCCACCAGAAAGCTGCGACGCTCACACTACATGCCAACTGGGCTATTTGGTGCAGGTCTGAGAGCATGATGCGCGCCCATGCTGCCGGCGCGACCGCGGGAACTGCCCGCGTGGTCGTACTGGTTTAGTTTGTACCTACGAGACATTGATGGTGTTGACGGCACTTCACGTCGTGGGATTACCATGTTGGCAACCAACCCTTTGGAACGGGTGGCGAACTAACAAAAAACGGGAGTTCAAACACACAAGGTCTCTAGGCTTGTCCGCTTTCGATCAAACAGTCATTGAGACCCTCTGCGTCCACCAGCTTTGAAGGCGCTCCTTGGTGGTTGAAATGTCTAACCCACTTTCGCTCTGCTTCCATGACGCCCAGCACCTCAGGTAGGGTCGCGCACTCTCTTGGCTATGGGACAAGTTTCTCGCAATAGAGCGCTGTGTTCCATCGTCTCTTCGGTTTCGCCGCAGGCCCTGCAGAGTGCAGCTTGGGCAGCGCTCCCGCTCGGGCCTCGAACAGCAGCCCGAACTTTGACAGGACGTTCAGACGACTTGTAGAGTCCAAATGACCAACTTTGCCGCACCGACGACATATGCTCTTGCGTACCTTGAGAAAGGGTTGTTAGCGAAGTGTGTAGTAGATACTCAGCGGTAACACGTGCGTTCTGTAGGTGCAGCAGGTTGCGATGTAAGGTAGGGCAATGGTCGTAGTTGGTCTTGGCCAGCACTTGGTGGTCCAACTAAGGTCGCGATACGCGCTCATACCCAACGCGCTGCACGGGAGCTGCCTCTTAAGATAGCTTCCTGGCTTCACGGAAAGCTTGCTCGCACTGCCGAGCAAGGGCTACGGCGCGCGACAGCGTCAGAGAAGAACCAAGAGAAGGCGTTCCCGTAAATGGGGACTAGACGTCTTTTCCATCAGCTGTTTCTGAATCGTCAGCCAGGCTCTCAAACCCGCAGTCACCGACAAGGTTACGAAGGGCAGAAACAACTCATCTGCCGTCTCGCTGGAAGTTTGGACCTGGCGGCGAAAACAGTGACGGGCGGCGATCAAGTTTACGGAGGATTAGTAGTGCGCCGCCAGGAGGGACACTTCAACGAACTCGTCAGGGCGAGGCGCTTCGTCACCGCATTGGGAAGGCGCAGCCGAAGGCGTCGTAGTTGAAGACTGCAGTAAAGTGCAGAATACTCGGTGACCTTCAATGCCCAAGCAATTAAGCAGAATGAGCTTCCGTCGGTCCGCGGCCGGTGTGGAAGCACCCGACACCCCCATGTAGTTGCGGAACACCAGCTTCCATTGCTCCCAAGGAACAGGAATGGTGGCGGCGGCTGGAGACCCGAGAAACATGACGGAGGTAAAAAGGCCACTTCAAAGTCCTTTAAACAGCATCCTGTTTGCCAAAATATGTTGCGTCTTCCTAGGCATGCAGGACAAGGGCACGAAGCACATACCGTCCGTTCAGCAAACAGTTCTGTATATCTGTGCGTGTGCCGCGCTACTTTATAGCACTGAGAAGCCTCAAAGCCCCGTTATATAGCCTTGCCCCAGCCGTGAGGAATGAGGACAGTCGCTATGTGATCAGATGTCGGGAGACAAACTGTGTACAGCCCAACCTTCTGTCTATTAAGCGCAGCACCCGAGCAGCCACAAAGCCGCGCTAGACACCCAGCCCCAGGCGTTTGGCTGCACTTTCTGCACTAGTTCACAAAAGTGCCGTGTCAGTGTAGTGCCAGTTCTTGCGGCGCGAGTGTAGCCCGACACTAGTGCTGTCGGTGCAGCGGCCAAATCGAGTGCAAAAGTGCAGAAACTTTCGTCTGCTGCGGCCATGTACAGTACGTGTTGGTGTTTGTCGCGTGTTTTCACATATGCGCGAGATTGTTCTAGCTGCATTGAACGCTGTGCATTTGCTCCAAGTGGCACATCTCGTGGAGCGTCTATGAAATTTGTTAATTCCAAAAGTGGTGAAGAATTTGACAGCGTTCTTTCCGTTGCGTTGTGCAAAGGGGCGCAGGCCGGTCGACCGTCATGCACTGATTCAACGGGCACTTCGAAGAGGCAACAATTATTTAGACAGGTTATTCAGACTACCGCTCGAGACGATCTTTTACAGTCCATACGCGGGATTCAGGCTGCTTCCGTTCTATCGAAAAGTGACTACGGTTGTCCGCCAAGAGTTGCCTGATCTATATTTGAACTCAATCGCGTTCACTTTCGGCAGACGGTGACGGCGACGTGACTGTCAGCGGCTAAGTAGCAGGCGAAGGTGTGGGCTGACGGCGACCTCAAGCCCAGTCGCTGTCGTAAGCGGAGGTACTGAGCGGGTCACGAACGTTGCGATCGCCCACGTGTTATCAAACATCTCACAATCTTCCTCTTATGGAAGCGCTCCATCGTGGTGCGTCTGTAATAATAATTGCACACAAAATAGAAATTGTGTAAGCAACGTGCGAGGCTGGACAGAAAGACGAGAACCCGTACGCAGTGCGTACTTACGTACGTGCACCATGCCAGCCAGTCGCTTACGCGCGTACACAGGCACGCGCACACACTCGCAAACACTCGCGCATACACACACGTAGGGCCCGGCACAGATGCCGCGTCTCTCACGGGTACGCAGCCGTCTCAACCGTGGTCTCAACGCTGCTCACTGAAACAGGCATAGCCACCGTAGCATGACCGCGGAGCCGCCTGCTACGGAGCGCGCCAAGCACCTTGCACTACTTGCACGAGAAGAGAACTCGCCGGGAGGCTAGTGCAGCAGTGCCGAAGAACTCGTGCAGCACGAGGCCAAATCGAGTGCCGAAGTGCAGATGGCACTAGCTGCACTGTCAAATCGAGTGCGAGAGTGCCGCACTTCCTGAACTGGTGCAGAAAGTGCAGCCAAATCGAGGAGACCTATAGTGTGGCAACATGCTGGTCTAGTGCAGCCCCCTTTTCTGCTGCAAAGCCCCGCTGGAAAATCTGCCCCAGCTATGGAGAGCTATGGAGAGTGAGGATAGTCGAATAAGAGAGAAAATGACAGTGCAGCACCTGATCAGCCGCAAAGCATCGCTGTACATCATGTACCAGCCGTGGAGAGTGAGTGTAAACATGTGGCAGGATATAAAGAAGGAACCTGCTGTATGCAACCCCCTAGCTCATGTCGCGTTCTACATGCAGAGCCCTGCTACACTCGGCTCAAGCATGGCGTATGAGGGCAGTCGCTATGTGACAAGATATGGCAATGAAACATGCTAAGTGCCGCCCCTGCTACTGCTGCAATCAACGTGCAGCACCTGAGCAGCTGCAAAGTGCCGTTGACACCGTGACCAAGCCTTGGAGATTTAGGGTACTTATTATGAGACAAGGTATAATAAAGAACTTCCTTTGTGCAGCCCCCTTCTGCTACTGATTACGTGTAGCACCTAAGCATCTGCGAAACCTCGCAGGACACCTTGCCCTAGTTGTGCAGAGTGGATAGTAACGTTACAAGAGATTTTGAAGCAACATGATTTATTTTATTTATTTATACGTACTGCAGCGCAATTATATGCGCTATGGCAGGAGTGGGAAAACACAAAAATGCAAGGAAACAAAATGCAGCAAAATGTACAAAGTGAGCACTACAAAAAGTTAAAATCACAAATGAAATATCAAACAAGAAAGGAACTGTTAACGACAGGGTAAGAATACACAGCTATTATGCGTCTTCAATGGCAGTAACAAAGTTTTGAAATGGACAAGAACGAATGGACCCGGGTAGAGAATTCCAGGCTTCTATTGAACGGGGAAAAAAACTGAATTTGAACAAATTAGCATGCGCAAAATACGGTAACAAATTAAGCTCGTGATGACTTCTTGTAGATGATAATGGTGCAAAGTTAATGTAGTGGTTAGCTGACAGCCTTACTGAGGAATTGACGACACAATGTAAGAATTTTAATGATTCAGTGTGGCGACGGACAGACAGCGTGGTTAAATTCAATGAGAGAAGTGTAGAAGAGTGTGAGAAATCGCGATCATAACGATGACATATAAAACGCACAGCTTTCTTCTGGACTGCTTCTAACATGTTAATTTCGAATTGCTTGTACGGGTTCCACACTACAGCTGCGTAATCAAGAACAGGGCGGATTAGAGATTTATACAACAGTAGCTTTGTGTCTTTTGGTGAATTGGGTAGCGTGCGTCGTAGATAACCTAGTTTTTTTAGTGCTTTATTACATACGTAATCAATGTGTTTAGACCAAGACATGTTATGCGTGAATATGAAACCAAGATATTTGTACTGCGAGACCCTATCCACCACACGGCCATTGAAAGAGTAACTAAAATGGGAAACGGAAGATTTGTTACAAAAGGACATGAGGACGGTTTTGTCGAAATTAATTCTCATTTGCCAGGTACTACACCAACTACAAAACATAGCAAATGACTCTTGGAGGTGACGATGATCATTAGGGCCATTAATTACTTCGTATAAAACGCAGTCATCAGCGTAAAGACGAATGTTAGAAGAAATGTTATGTGGCAAGTCATTTATATATATTAAAAAGAGTAGTGGTCCAAGGACGGAGCCTTGAGGCACACCTGACGTTACATCAACAGCAGTAGAATGAGAAGAATTATAGGATACGAACTGGGAACGAGATGGTCGAGTGCAGCCCCCTCCTTTGGCCGCCTACTGCGTGCGGCAGCTGAGCAACCAGAAAAGCCTAGCTGTTCACACTGCCTTAGCCTCGAAAAGTCAGGGTAGTCAATATGTGACGAGATCTAGTGAAGGAACTTGCTGATTGAGATTCGGCTCCTCCTCCTGCCGCCTGTTGCAACTGGAAACCGTAATTCCTCGCGTGACACCATGCCCCAGCTGTGAAAAGTTAGGGTAGTCATTATGTGACAAAACAGAGTGAAGGAAAACGCTGAGTGCAGCGCCCTCCTGCCGCACACTACGCGCGGCACCTGAGCAGCCGCAAAGGATTTCTGGATGCCCTGCCGTAGCCTTAAAGGGGCTGTGAAAGTGGGTCTCATCAAAGATGTGATATGCCTAGGATGCCAAAGGACGCTGGTTCGCAAATATCCTCCAGCAAGAATTTTTTAGATGCGTTTTGTGGAAGCTGAGTTTTCTGTTGTCAAAATTTGAATGTCCGCGTTTTCGCGCTTTTACCTCTCTCGTCACTTTTTGCATGCTGAAATGTCGGCGGTCCTCCGCCGGCCCCTCGTAACTCGCCCAATCCGCCAGCTGCCGACGCGAGCGCTACATGACGTAACGAGCCCCCTGGTCGCCTCATTGTAGGTGGGGAGTGACAAGCGCGGGTTCGGGCGAAAGCCCAGCACCGCAGGTCGCCGCTAGGCGCGGAAACGGGAGTTTTAAAAATTGTATTGTAAATTATCGGCTCGCTTTTGAGGTCTTGTACGCGGCATGAACGCTCGTTGGCCTGTACTCTACATAATGCGAGCATTTTATAGCCAACATAAAACACCCTTTTCAGGGACCCTTTAAAGAGGGATCGTAGTCATTATGTGACGAGATATTGTCAAGCATGTTGATGAAGTGTACCCCTTCTGCCACCATATACGTGCGGCACATGAGCAACCGCAAAAACTCGTTGGACCCGCTGCCCCAGGCACGGAGAGAGAGTCGTCATTATGTGACAAGATAATGTGAAAGAGCCTGCTGATCGAGTGCAGCCCCCTCCTGTTGTCACCTACTGCGTAACGCATGAGAGCAGCCGCGAAGCCCAGCTGGACACCCTGCCCTAGGCGTGATGAGTACGGATGTAGAGAATAATCTAGATGGAACATGCTGATAGAGTGCAGCCCACTCCTTGTGCCGCTTACAATATGGAGTACCTGAGCAGCCGCAGAGCCCTACTAGATACTCTGCCCCACGTGTGGAGAGTGACAAGATACAGTGAAAGAATATGTTTGCAGCTCTCTCCTTATGCCGCCTACTACGTGCCCCACCTGAGCAACTGCAAAGCCTCGTTGGATACCCCTCTCCCAGTCTTGGAGAGTGAGAGTAGTTAGGGACTCCGGAACAAGGGGGTAAGGGGGGCGGTCCCTCCCCCCAACATTTTTCCAGAGAGGGCAGTGCCCTCCCCCCCCTTCCCCCCAGTCTCCAATTGCTTGCTATTGGGTCAGATTTATGACAATCGAAACACTTCAGTTCTAGGACTCTTTTAATGCAAAACACAGTGGGGTTGAGCTATGGCCGTGCGCTGATATGGTGGCGCCAGCAGCGACCACATCGCCAGCGCCGCCTCGTGGCACTCGCCGCGTACGCTCAGTCACGGCCGGTATCTCGAAGGGAGCTGCTGAGTCTGTGTGCTGTGCTGACCTCGCGGATCCCCCCTCCCCTACTCCCCCACCCCTGCTCTGAGCAGTGATCTCCGCAGGGAGCAGCAGAAAAAAGAGTCGTTAATCCCCCTTAACACTGAAGCGACCAACGAAGGGAGAGCGCGCGCCCACCTCGAGACTGGCCGTGGTGGCCTTGTACATTCCTCATGCCCGGTGCGTCCGCGTCAGCCCGGCCACATAGCAGACGCGCACTGGCCGCGATGCCATTCTGAGTCAACGCCTGCTCCTCTGCGGATTTCAACGCATTGAAAGCCTTGACGCCACCGCATCTACATTTAGTTTCAATTGCTTTCAGGTTGAATAATAATAATTAATAATTGGTTTTGGGGGAAAGGAAATGGCGCAGTATCTGTCTCATATATCGTTGGACACCTGAACCGCGCCGTAAGGGAAGGGATAAAGGAGGGAGTGAAAGAAGAAAGGAAGAAGAGGTGCCATAGTGGAGGGCTCCGGAATAATTTCGACCACCTGGGGATCTTTACGGTCACTGACATCGCACAGCACACGGGCGCCTTAGCGTTTTTCCTCCATAAAAACGCAGCCTGATCACCGATTCAGAGCAACCATGATTGTGTTGCAGTCCCGGCGGCACTGCAATATCCAGCACCGCAGTTGAGCATAATGAGATTAATTAAGTACCTTTACAGTTTGAGAAATAAGTCTGATTGAATCAGATAATAAAAACAGCTATGTAATTTACATCCACTATTTGAGTGGTCGGCTAGAATTGTGAAAAACGCAAACTTACTTTACTTTGTGTGTTCCCGTCAGAGGAGTATAGCTCTAAGCGTACAAAAAGACGATGGGTTTCTTGCTGAGTATCTTCCACAGTTAGAGGACTTTCATTTGAGGAATTTCATGAAGGCACCAATTACATCAATTATTTTGGTCGTATTTTTGTTTTTGTAAATACTTAACACTAGAAAGGCCGCCGCGGTGGCTCAGTGGTTATGGTGCTCAGCTGCTGACCTAAATGACTCGGGTTCGATCCTGGCTGCGGCGGTCGCATTTCGATGAAGGCAAAATTCTAGAGGCCCGCGTAATGCGCGATGTCAGCGCCCGTTAAAGAACCCCAGGTGGTTGAAGTTATCTGGAACGTCATACTATGGCGCCCCTTATAGTCTGAGTTGCTTTGGGACGATAAACCTAATTAAAATCAAAAGATTGATTCCAGAAATTAAGGGTTTAGGGATGTTGTGAAATCCAAGAAATATATAAAGGGAAGTTTGAACGACTCTCTATTTTTCTTTTTATTCGTCCAGAACAGGATTTGAGATCTCAGAAATGCAACAAATAGATACAAAATTTTAAACTTTTGTAGGAAATAAAATGATGCAAATAAATAAACAAAAGCTTAGGTGAAACAATGTAAAAAACGACAAGCACACTCAGAAGTACGACGTCGCTCCCACAGCATACACACGCAAGAAAAAAAAACGAAACAAAATTGACACGCTGAACCACAGATGAGCATAACAAACGAATAACTTCACCCTAGACCATTTCCTGTGAATGACTGAGCGCATTCCTTCCCTCTTGGCGCTTTTGGCTACACCGGAACGGGCGTCGAAAAGGGGCATGCATCTCCATTTCCCTGGTGCTGGCTCGCTTCCCCTCTCGAGCCGATGGAGAGAATTTCAAGCCGTGAAAAGAAGGGGTTGGGGGACGATGAAAGGAGAACTTAAACCGCAAAGAGAAGTTCGGGAACCTGAAAGAGCTTCAAGCCATGAAGAAGGTTCACCGAGAGCCCCGCGATCCTCCCATTGTTATAAACCGGACCCCTCTTAAGACACGTACACTAGTGTCACTTACTCTAGCGTACACGAGCGCCCGTGCGCTGACGCCGATATCTAGCACGGGCAGATATCGGCGCCTCACCAAGGCTCGCTGGCGTCTCCTGCAGTGCGCATGCGCAGGCCGGTTTTGGCGTACGCCAAGAGCGCCGACGCTGAGCGCATACGCCCAGGAAGGGCCCTTGGAGTTGGCGCTATGCCCAGCCCCCTCTTGCCGCCTACTAAGCGCGACACATGAGCAACCGCAAACCACAAAGCCTCGATGGACAACCTGCCCCAGACATGTGGAGTGAAGGCAGATGCTATGTGACAGGGTAAGGAGGATGCTGATCGAGTTTCTCCTCCTCCTTCAACCGCTACTATGGAGAACACCTCAGCAGCCGCAAAGCCCCTCTGAACACCCTGCCCCAGCCGTGGAAAGTGACGGGAGTCTATGTGACAAGATATAGTAAAAGAATATGCTGGTGTGCAGTCCCTAGCTTCTTGTGTCGCCTGCTACATGCAAATCCTCGCTGGGCACCGTTAAACTTTCCTGCCCTCCTACTGATGGGAACGGCGGTTAGCAGTACGAAGAGCACTTCAGGTCTTCGTCCGGCGACACGTTGCCGGTTGGGGCAGCAATTCCAACTTCTTACGACAAAACTTATTTATTAAAGACGGGACCGAAATACAAGGCAGCGATGACAAGGCAGTTTAGAGAAAGGCTGATAAAAATGGCCGAGCTTGAGACTCGGCGCGCTCGTTTCAAGACGTTGTTTCCCACGGGTTTTAACCCCTTCGATAATTGGGCGGAGCTTGAGTAATCTAGCTCTCGCCCAATTTTAACCAACCGCAGTGCAGTGGCACCGTATGTGCAAATGGGCGGAGCCCAGGGCTCGCCGGTCCGAGCCCAGTGGACCTCGCTCCTCCTGGAACGTGCAGGGCGCGTGACTCCGCGTACGCAGCTCGCTGCATGCGCATTCCACCGATTTCCACGCATCGGAACTGCCGTCTCCGTTGACAGCAAAGGAATGTCTTCCGCGGGACAAGGATAACTGGGAGCCGGAACAGAAAGGATTAGTGCCGCAGCTCACCCTAAGCGCGGGCGTCACGCCTCTACGTACATTCCTCGATTTCCCCCCGGGCATGACCGCTCCTGGCAACAGGTGCGGGGGGGGGGGTCCCATCGGTCCTGTGGGCTTCCACTTAACACCTCCCCACCAAGAATGTTGGGGGGACACTTGCTGTACACACAACATACCGAAGCCCACAATAGCGCCAAGGATGCGGCCTTCAACAACATACAAAACGCGCGAAAGCACAAGGGTCCGGGCCCCTACTGGCCGCTGTACCAGCACGAAAAAAAAACAAAAACCAAGGAGGGGCACTTCACATCCTACTTATGGCAATAGCGAAAAGAGTACGTTCACAAGGATATCTTGTTGCATGCGTCTACACTCAGATTTACATATTTTTCTCTTTGCGAGCAAATAACAGTCGAAACACTCATCACACAAGGAGTCCATCATTAAAGCACTTGAGATGGCAGTCCACAAGCACTCACACACACACTCAGGTTGGGCCACCATCCCGTACGTTCCTTGGCCCGCGATGTCTGATCTATCTACCTAGCACAGGCGGCTCCCTGATTTGTTCCTGGGTCAGATGCGTGGGCTCATGTAGTGTGGATTCAAAGGTGCAACTCCCACTTTGCAATTCCGGAACACCTTTTATATCCCCAAACTCTCCGTCAGACTCAAAAATTACGCCTACGTTGTTCACTCTGGCGTAATACTTTCGTAGTCTATTGGCGCGCACCCACCGCTCAGAACCATCTCTGAACTTGACAACATAGCTGTCGGGTCGTCTATGCTCTTTAATCGTTGCTGGGCCCACCCATTTAGGTCGCATCTTGTTCTGCTTGTTCGTATCTAACACGAGGACTTCCTCATCCTCACAGAACCCTTTGGCCCGTGCCCTTAGATTGTATTTCTCCGCATACGCTTTCTGCAGCTGCTTGATTTGGTGATCTACCCTCTCTGCTACTTCAGCCATTTGCTGCCGCAGCTTGATCAGATACTCTGACGTAGCCTTATTTAGGCACGTAGGTGGTGTCCAGTTCCCTGTCCATGTCTTTTGAAGGATGCTTAATGGGCCTTGAGGGACGCGCCCATACATAACATCAGCTCGCGTTACGTTTTCGACCGCTGCTCTCGATGTCATCTTTGCGTCCTGCTGGTGACGACCTAGCTCATTACCAGACCCTACATTGGGCCTCTTCTGTGGGAAGTTCCACTGCACGTGACCGAATTTACCACAGCCATAGCATTTTGGTGGTTCCCTGTACTCGTCCTTGGATCGATTTCCTTGATTCCGTGGCTCGCGCGGCTTTGCCTCATACTTTTTCGGCTCCTCTGCAGCCCTTTGACGGCGCCCACGCCTACTGTCTTCATATTGTTCGGCAAGTTGCGCAAACTCCTTGGGTTTCAACCACTTATCTGTCTCCTGTTGGAGAATGTACTCGTGCATTTCGTCCGGCATAATCTGCTTAGCGCGGTCTGCCACCATTAAGGCCCGAACGTCCTCTAATGTTCTCACTTTCCTACTTTGCAAGTAGTATCCAAGCGTTACGTCCAATTGGGTGACAAACTGACCCCAGCTTTCGGCACCTTTTCTACAAGTGTAGAACCTCCGCTTGTATTCTTCAGCAGTCAATCTGAGCTCCGCGAGTACTAGCTCCCGAATTTCCTCGAAACTCATTACCGTGTCGACCGACTGGCTAGCCACGAGTGCCCGAGTTTTTTCATTCAGGAAGGGCATTATAATTGGCCCGGCGATGTCATTCGGGATCTCGAAGGCCCTTATGATATTTTCGTCGCTTTTGAGCCATGCAGGAATGAGGTTTTCCGACTGTGGCATTGGCGCGAGGACTGCCCTTAGATCATCCGCGTGCCGGCCCAATTTTTCCCTTCTGCTGCCATTTCCCGGGGTGCTCTGACCTCTCTGAATCAGCGTCTGGAGCTGAATTTTTAGGCTAAGAGTTTCAATCTCGAGCTCCTGCTCCCTCAAGCGCGTGCTACCCTGGCTGCTGTCACTCGCCGGGGTGTTAGCGCTCTGCCCATCCATAATCGTCACGTTCTCCGTACATTCCCCGTCAGAGTCCGTGTCACTAGCGTTTTGACTTCCCACGCGCAGCTTCTGTGCTCGGCTAGTGACTGACATCGCGTTCCCGGAGAAAACGGGAAAGGGCCCACCTGTGTTCTGCAGAGTTCTTGTTCGTGCTGCGCTGGGTCGGTGTCTGTCTTTCCGCTGTCCACGTTCAGCTGGTAGCGGAAGGGGTAGGAGTCCCACCGGTGCTCACTGCGGTGCCCGTCACGTCCTCCAGGCCGATGAAGTCGCCAGCCACAGATGCCGCCGAAGACGCCGCGCTTCGCTCCGTCGATCCGCTTCCTCGCTGTCAGCGCTGACGTGGAGCCTTGACTCCGAGGCCTTGCACACGGGTATCGCCTCACTTGGACCTTGGTCCCCGGGGCTTCTCACCAAGATGTTGCCCCGTCAATCTTCCGGAAGGTACTGCCTCCAACCGCTCAGGAAGCCGCTCAGACGAACCTGGTCACGGCACCAGTTAAACTTCTTTGCCCTCCTACCGATGGGAACGGCGGTTAGCAGTACGAAGAGCACTTCAGGTCTTCGTCCGGCAACACGTTGCCGGTTAGGGCAGCAATTCCAACTTCTTACGACAAAACTTCTTTATTAAAGACGGGACCGAAATACAAGGCAGCGATGACAAGGCAGTTTAAAGAAAGGCTGATAAAAACGGCCGAACTTGAGACTCGGCGCGCTCGTTTCAAGACGTTGTTTCCCACGGGTTTTAACCCCTTAGATAATTGGGCGGAGCTTGAGTGATCTAGCTCTCGCCCAATTTTAACCAACCGCAGTGCAGTGGCACGGTATGTGCAAATGGGCGGAGCCCAGGGCTCGCCGGTCCGAGCCCAGTGGACCTCGCTCCTCCTGGAACGTGCAGGGCGCGTGACTCCGCGTACGCAGCTCGCTGCATGCGCATTCCACCGATTGCCACGCATCGGAATTGCCGTCTCCGTTGACAGCAAAGGAATGTCTTCCGCGGGACAAGGATAACTGGGCGCCGGGACAGAAAGGATTAGTGCCGTAGCTCACCCTAAGCGCGGGCGTCACGCCTCGACGTACATTCCTCGATTTCCCCCCGGGCATGACCTGCTCCTGGTAACAGGTGCGGGGGGGGGGGGGTCCCATCGGCCCTGTGGGCTTCCACTTAACAGTTAGGGTTAGCCGTTATTTGACAAGATAAAGTGAAGGAACAAGCTGATCCAGTGCAGCCCCCTCCTTCTGCCGCCAACTACGTGCAGCGCTGCTGCATAAAAAAAAGGTGAGGGGGCCAAGTACCTTGAGGAACCGCAGAACCAAGTGGTACGGTAGAGGAATCAGCGTCATTAATGCTGACAAAATCAACACGAGAAGGAGGGAATCCATGGTTCCAGTTAATAACTGCACGATCAATGTTCAGCACACTTAGTTTATGTTATAGCAGTGAGTTATTAACTTTATCGAATACTTTAGCAAAGTCAAGAGATATGCAGACAGATGAAAAAACGGAGTCCAAATAGAAGTGCAAACGTAAGCGAAGGGAAGTAGTTGAATGTCACAAGAGAAAAAGTTTCGGATGCCATGCTGTTAGAGAGAAATTGTTATCCTCCAGAAAATGAACAAGATGTGTAAACATATGTACAATTATTTTGAATGCTATTGATCTCACAGATAAGGGTCAATGGTTAGATGGTTCTGTTTATCTCCGGCTTTATGTACTGGTATGACCACAGCAGTCTTCAGTAGTACACCATGATGATATGATTGTGAGAATATGAATTTCATGATGATAGAACTGTACTATTAGCAATCCGTATAAAGTTGCCATTTATACCATCAATTCCGCTAGAAGATGTTACGTTCAAATCGATGATCGGTATGATGGCTTACAAGTCGAACATGGTGGTACCCATAGCGAAATGATCGCACAGTTGGAAATCGGGAAGTTGTATAACATCGGATGAAGAAGAAAACAGACTTAACAAAAGCATCATTTAAATTTTAGTATAGTAGCACAGAGGTGGTTGGGAGCAAGTTTGCCGGTGGGTACAATGACTACACTTTATTGGTGTTTTCAGGTTTTATTATGTTCCAGAAGCGTTTTGGATTAGTTTCAGAATGTTCAGGAGGGTTACATTGAAGTAGGTGGATTTAGCAGACTTCAGTGCTCGTTAATATGCTGATATGCTGAAGCAGCTGTCTTGTACGCTGTTCAATGGGCAGGTTTTAATGAATACTTAGCAGTTCGAAGAAGTATTTTCTTTCTATTATAAAATCGTTTTAAATGCCTGTTATACCGTGGGGCGTGGCTATTGGAGTACACACGCCGAAGAGGGATAAGACGAGGAATCAGTTCGGACACTATTTCAGTACATGCACCAGTTTGTTTCTACTGAGCGCTCGAGATAACCTGGTAAGAAAATATCAGTAGAATTTCAGGTCGTTCATTTCTTCGAGGAAGGTTTACTAACTCCTCTAGTGTCGTTCGACTTGGAAAATGGACAGGAGGCGTGCTTGGAGATGATGACAGCAGAGTATATTTTTACAGCATACATATACAGACAGTTAAACTGGAAGAAGCAGAAATGAATTTACAAAACAACAAATTTTGCGCTACTTTACTCATCGACCCGATGGGTTAGAGCCTAAGTAGCACCACGTTACATGCTGATCATGGAGCCCCAGCTCAGACTGGACTGGACTGCATCCGTTCGCATGCGTTTTTAAGCCCTTAACAAAGGAATAAGGGCGGTCATTTTCAGTGGCCCGCCCTAAGCATCAATTCTCCAATCAAAAATAACATGCGAGATGGGGACTACCCCTTGGGTTGGGCTTAGCCTCGAACCCAGGGTCTCGTTAACACAAACCAAATCAAAAGCAAATACGCCACCACTCTCTCTCAAGTAAGAGTGTCCACACACTCTCCCTTCGGAGCTATTCCGACTGTCCTCAGGCACACCGCCACCACCCGCTTTCCGCTCACGTCGCTCGTCAAGTTCTTGACACTGATGGGCTCCCACCCATCATCAGTCTGCGTCGCCTATCAGCAACAGAAGAGGATGCAGAAGGGCCACGAAGCCGCCGAACTACCGACGGCGGGGCACGGCTAATAAGCATGAAAGGGTCTGTCTGCCGCTCCGTCAAACCAGATAAGGAACGGTCCTGTTTTCCCACGGTTTGGGTGAGTACGGTTCGCCATGACAGGTGTTTGTCACTGCCTTCCTGTAAATACGCTTTTGCTCACTAGGCACTGCGGGACGCTGCGGGTGCCTCTCCGATGATGGCCTACGTCGTTAGCGGGGGGGGGGGTGCGTCAAGCGACCCTATTCATTCCCACTATGCACTCGGGGGCTCCGCTTGTACTGAGGAACCGCTTCCGCGTGTGCCGGCGTCCTGCAAAGGTACGCAGCTGGAAAAGAGCGGCGGCCTTACACGCCCCCCTCAGAGTATAACCGGGCTTGCTATCAGCTCGTTTATGATTACTAACAAAGAGGCCGCAACACTTTCACTTCACAACTGTGCCTCCCGGGGCACAGTTTCTCCTGGGTACTCGAAACTTCGAGAACCAAATCAAAGCAACAATCAATAAAAACTATAAAACGCCACATTGGTGCATGCTGCTGTACAGATCACTGAACGGGCAGCCACATCATGCACTGCACAGTCCACATTCAGGGCCCACACAAAGCCGCATTGTTCATCAATATTCACAGGTCTGCGCACTACACTCACGGAACACAGGCTGAGCGTCCTCATAATAGTCTCTTGCACAAATCTTGACATCACCAAACACTTCCGTGCGCAAACCACGTCGGCTGAATGGGAAAATTCACCCCTGCCGAGGCCGGCCTGGTTGCGCCACTCGACCTGCCACAAAAGCTGACCGCTGGGCTCTCGCTGCAACGATATCGGGCTTACCCTTCCATGGCGGCTTAGGAGGCGGAGATGGCACAAAGCCTATTCAATCCAGTTTGGCGGTGATTGGCAGACTGCCATCTTTGATGCTCAAGTGATCCTGATTACAGCCAAAAAGGCGCCGCGAGTGCAGGATTTCTGTGTGGCGCATTTCAGCATTTGTGCTGAGACACTCTGTGTTACAAACTCTGTCGCCGAATAGGCCCACTCTTCAAGGTCATTGCGTCTGACTATGGAATCGCTACCGCTGTGCTTCAGAACAAACGCCCCATTGGCGGGCAATAAGTCCACGAGGACCTCATCTTGAGCACACCTGGTCTCACTGGATTGGTGAACATTTTCTGTCCCCAGTACCAGCTCAATATTAGCTTTGTCCGGAAACAACTGCCGCGACTGTGTTTTGGCCGCTCTGAAAGTGCGCTGGATGTACCGTTCGTGTTTTCGCAACTTTTCTCTATCCCCATTTCACTCTTAGCACCCTTCAATAGATCAATCTGGAGCGCTGCTTTTCCTGAATGTTGTTTTCTAATCTGAAGTGATAGAGCTTCTGAGGATTCTGCTATTCTGGCCTAGTGCCTCTGTCGTCACATTTTCAGGGAAATCATTGTCAACCTCTCCAGTGCTCTGAGTATCAAGGCCTAGGTCTGCATGGTCTTTGTCCTTTAATTCAGACGTAGTGCCATCCTGCCCGCCGCCTATATACCTCAGCTCAAGGTTTCTTAGCTCTTCTTTTTCATTCCACTCAATCTGTCGCATTCGCTCCCAGAAATTAAATTCAAGGCGACGAATAATATCTCGGCCTGCTTCTGATAGGGTAACACCTTGAAGAGTTTTCCATTCGGGGACAAATTCATTACGTCCGTTCACGGCAGTCGGTATTTCCTGCGCCTGTGGATCCGTTACTTTTCCTTCTTTCTGGCTCTCTGCTTCCGCCAAAGTTTTAGGTAGCTCGCTATTAACTGCACCAACACTCTGAGCTTCAGGGCCTAGGTCTGCATGGTCTCTGCGCTTTCTATCGGACGCAGTGCCATGCTGCCCACCGCCCGCATAAATCAGCTCGAGCATTTTTAGCTGTTCCTGCTCCTCCCATTCTATCTGTCTCATCCGCTCCTGAAATTTCAACTCAAGGCGGCGAATAGTCGTTTGTCCTGCCTCTGAGAGAACACCTCGAAGCGTTTTAAATTCTAGGCCTAATTTAGAACTGAAGGAGTTCTTAAGACTGAAATTTTTCTCCATGTTGGTCACGTGCTCCACACCTGTACCCTAAGCCTTCAGAGTAGCAACCATGCCAACCTCGACAAAACGCAAGAAATCCCACTCACCCGACGCAGGTCTTCTGATGTCTGCCGCCCAGAGCCCGGATGATGCGTCCGCTCTACTTGCTTCGGTAGCAGCCGAGGTGGAGTCGTCCCTTGACAGCTCCTCGCTGCTCCGTGTCGGATGGCCTGTTGTCACTGCGATGCCTGCCCTTGGTGATGAGACGTGCCGAATCCTGTCGGCTGCGCCAGTAGAGTTTCAAGGTCGTTCGTTTCTTCGAGGAAGGTTTACGGAGCCTTCCTCGAGTGTCGTTCGGCTTGGAAGATGGACAGGAGGCGAGCTTGTAGATGATGACAGCAGAGCATATATTTACAGCATACATATACAGAGAGTTAAACTGGAAAAAGCAGAAATGAATTTACAAAAGAACAAACTTTGCGCTACTTTACTCATCGACCCGACGGGTTAGAGCCTAAGTAGCACCATGTTACATGCTAAGCATGGAGCCCCAGCTCAAACTGGACTGAACTGGACTGCATCCGTTCGCATGCGCTTTTAAGCACTTAACAAAGGACTAAGGGCGGTCATTTTCAGTGGCCCGCCCTAAGCATCAATTCTCTAATCAAGAATAACATGCGAGATGGGGACTACCCCTTGGGTTGGGCTTAGCCTAGAACCCAGGGTCTCGTTAACAACACAAACCAAATCAAAAACAAATACGCCACCACTCTCTCTCAAGTAAGAGTATCCACACGCTCTCCCTTCGGAGCTATTCCGACTGTCTTCAGACACACCGCCACCCCCCGCTTTCCGCTCACGTTGCTCGTCAAGTTCTTGACACTGATGCGCTCCCACCCATCATCAGTCCGCGTCATCCCTCAGCAACAGAAGAGGGCGCGAAAGGGCCACGAAGCCGCCGCACTACCGACGGCGGGACACAGCTAATAAGCATGAATGGGTTTGTCTGCCGCTCCGGCAAACCAGATAAGGAACGGTCCGGTTTTCCCACGGTTTGAGTGAGTACGTGATGTTCGCCATGGCAGGTGTTTGTCACTGCCTTCCTGTAAATACGCTTTTGTTCACGAGGCACTGCGGGACGCTGCGGGTGCCTCTCCGATGATAGCCTACGTCGTTAACGGGGCGGGGGGGGGGCGGTGCGTCAAGCGACCCTATTCATTTCCACTATGCACTCGGGGGCTCCGCTTGTACTGGGGAACCGCTTCCGCGTGTGCCGGCGTCCTGCAAAGGTACGCAGCTGGAAAAGAGCGGCGGCCTTACAATTTCTAAAAAGGAGCACAGTTATTAAGGGACACAAATTGAGCTTTGTTATAGTCGCTAATGGTCTTGGAGCGTTTTGACTATGGTGCATGCGATAAATCGAACGTGTCGTGATCGCTCAGGCCAGACATATGTATTACGTGTGACATGGTATCTTCAAATGGTGTTAGTTCAAGATGTAGACAGGCGGAGAGGCTATAGATACTAAAGGCCCCAACTTCTAAAGAGCGGGTATGCGAGCCATGGTCTCGCCCGACGAGTGACAAATCCAGTCTTCAAAAACACCGGTTTATTCCGGATACACAAAAAGCACTTTGCAAGGACACAAAATTGGACGACAACATTACAATTTCAATATATACATATTTAAACTCTACGCGTTCAAGAAACAATGGACCATACAAACATTCTCACAACAAGCTAGCAATTTAAAATGTAAACAAGGAATATGAACTCTTCATGCATCTTTCAAAAATATAAACGAAGAGACAAACAGGAGTCAAAGAGCTTAAGTTGTTAATGGCGAAGTGGCAACAGACGGAATTGAGGGCCGATTTTATGGGAGGGACTAATTTTAACTCATGAACAGTGTCAGACTGAAGAAAGCGTGGCTGCTGGATCACTTAAATTTATTTCAATTTTTTATATAGTGTTGCCTGATGACAGGAAAGAAGAGATCTTAAATTGTTTTGCAACAATTTTTTCTAAGCACCCGAAACTAACAATAGTGAAATGGTGTGGTGCCGCGCCGCGCTCACGTGTTCTGCTGTTTTGGCCAACTTTGGATTTTTATTTATTTTCTATACCTCCAGTCGCCGAAGCATTATAGAGGGGATTGGGTTTACAGAAATCGTAAAAAATGAACAGCGGGAATTTTAGCGAACACACGCATATGATACAAAATTTATGAGCAGTGGACTAGCTCACAATACAAACATTAGCAAAGCTAATCATAGGGTAACGGAAGTAGCACAAATTTTCGACGAATAAACTAGGACACCATGCAAACATGAGCAAAACGTATCACGGTAAGAAATAAGAATAAAACGGGCTACTTGTGAAGAAAACTAAATAAAATCACAAAACAAAAATGCAGACAGTGACTGGCAAAAAAAATCGCTTATTTACACGGTGTCTACAGGAAGGTGGTTCTAGTCACTTAACATATGGCACGATTGAATAAAAAAAAGTGTGTGGCAGTGACTCACGTGAACTTTGTGTTGGTGATCAACAAGTGACGACCGATGCGTTGGGGTTGATATAAAGGGGCTGACGGGACGAGTTTGTTTATTTTACTTTGCTGCGTACGCTTTTTTGTAGCGAGAGCTACATTACAGTAGCCACTTCGCCACTTCAGCATGGTCGCACTTTCGCCGTGGTTGCACCTTGGCCGTGGTAGCATCGCTCGGTGCGCCATCTGGCATGACGTCACTCCGCCGTTGCATCGTCGTGGAGCAGACGCCGCTCGCCTCGCCAGTTGTGCGCATGCGTAGTAGAGGGAGGGGACTGTCGCAGTACTTATACACATACGGTTCGGCGTAGCGGGAGGCGAGCCGCGGCGTTTGTTCGGCGTCGCGTCAGCGTCTCTTCTACCGGCGTCGTCGCTCGGAGCCCGCAGGAGAGGGCGACCAAACACATGAGGGCATACCAACTGGCGTCTCCAGACGGGGGTGGGGAGACATCGTGGGTAAAGCCCCTCAATTATCCCCTGTCCATAGCAAATCATCCCATTCAGCGGCGATGGGAACCTTATGCGGGGGCAAGGGGGACAATAGCAAGGGTACAGAAGGGGCGCTGCTGCCTTGGCAGAAACGGGCCGCGGCTTTTGGCCCCACCAATCCCCACCTACGAGGTATTTCCGGCGCCGACGCTCAGATCTGGCCTCGCCAGATATCTGCGTCTCCCTGCGTCGCCCGCTCTGAGTGCCGAATTTTCGACACCGGCGACGCCAGTAGCCCACTCGCTGACGCGACGCCGAAGAAACGCTGCCTTGTACTTCGGCTGTTATGGAGAACGGCTGAAACGATAGGCTATGCTGAACGGCTAGGCTGAAAGAAGCCAGACTTCGGCGTCGCAACGAAACAAGGACGAGACAGCGTGCAGAAGAGACTGAAGAAGAGTGTGTCAAACGCCTCGATAAGCGTCGTAATGACGACACGGCTAGACGAGCTCGCTTAGCCTCCGACAGTGAAACCGCGACGGCAGAAGGCGACATGCCGAGTTTGGCGTCTCTGAAGGAAGCCAGACTTCAGCGTTGGAACGAAACAAGCATAGACAGAGATTAGCCAAGTAAATCATCAGTAGAATTACATCGTTTAACAACAGCGAAGCCTAAGCGTCGTCGTGGCCTGTAGCTCTCGCTACCTACCAGGTTTGACCAGAGCTAAACCACAGCCAATTTTTTTTCGCTCCACTGTACTTCGCTGTTCCTGTCGTGAAGCGTGTGGCTGGAAACAGCGACATTGCTCTCGGCGACTCCCCGTCGCCCGTGTGAATGTACCAGTCCGTAGCAGAAGATATGCTGCCCCCTGACCCCATCGCTCAGTATCCGTGGGGGGCTCGAGCCCTCCAGTCCCGCCGCAGTAAGTAGGCGCGTATGGTGAAAGAACATGCTGTGCGCAGTCCCCTCCTTGTGCCGCCTGCTACGTGCAACTCCTGAGCAACCGCGAAGCTTCGCGGACACCCTGCAACTGCTTATAGTGTGAGGGTAGTCGTTATGTGACAAGATATGATGAAGGAACATCCCGTGTGCAGCTCCCTCCAGTCGTCTTGTGCGTGCAGCACTGAGCAGCCGCAAGCTCCGGCCCCAGGAATGGGGAGCAAAGGCAGTCGCTATGTGACAAGATACAGTTAAGGAACATGCTGAGTGCTGCTCGTCCTACTGCCGAATACAACGCGCAGCACCTGAGCAGCTGCAAAGCGCCGTGGACACCCTGCCCCAGCCTTGGAGAGTGACAACAGTCCTTATGTGACAAGATATAAGACGTTTTAGCATACCGGAGACGTATTCCAGTTTACCAGACTTCTTCTGCGCACGTTGAGTGGCTTCCCCTGACCCCAACGACGCTGCCGAACTTTATCAGTAGCTGTGTCTTCAGGGGATCCGAGGTAGTGAGGGAAAGCTCAATGCCACTGCGCATGTGCAAGATGGGTCCGGTAAACCGGTATACGTCTCCGCTAGTACTTCTACGGTATGCTAAAAACGTCTATAGTCATATATAGTGGAATAACATGCCGATCGAGTGCAGCCTCTCTTGCAGTCCACTAGATGCCCCACCTGAGCAGCCGCAAATTCCCGCTAAACAGGCTGCCCTAGCCGTGCAGAGTGAGGATAGTAATTACGTGGCGAAATATAGAGAGGGAACATGGTCGTCTAGTGCAACTTCCTCCTGCCACCTACTACGTGCAGCACGTGAGCAACCGCAAGCCGCTAATCCTTCATGTACATTTTGCCCCAGCCGTGCGGATTGAGGGCAGTCTCTATGTCACAAGGAATACCATGCTGCATGCAGGTCTCAACTTCTGCCGCCTATACGTTCGGCACCTGAGCAACCGCAGAACCTCGCTGGACACCCTGCTCGAGTGGATCCAGCCGTCGAGAGTGAGGGTTGTAGGTCATCATGTGACAAGATGGCAATAAAGTTGGCAACTGGAGCGAGGCATGATCGAGTTGCGCACACGGGGTGGTCACTTGGTCGCGGCATAAAGCTCTCCATGGTTTTAGGGAACTATGCGTTGCGTGACTGACGGCTGAATGTGTCTCATAAGTAGCCCATTCTTTAAAACGAATTCTGGAGGACCTGCGATGCATCCGCTTTGACAACGTTAAAGCAGTAACCGCATGAGGCGAAAATTCGCGGCGACACGCCGCGCGATGGCATCGCGCGATGGGCTGAGGGCCGCCGAAGCACTGTCGCTCATCGCGTCGCCCAGGTTCTGGGTTTGCAAAAAATTTCGCCCATCGCCCGGAAGTGCCGTGCGAGACTAGCCAATGACGGTAGGCCTTGCGGGTGCGTAACTTCCGATCCGCCTTGCGCGCGAAAGTCGACTTTTTTTTTTTTTCAGCGGGCTTTCAGCGGAGCAACAGCCGACGCGTCCCTCACCATGGCAGCTATGCAAGAATTTAATGAAATGCTCATTAATGAAGTTCAAAAGTAAAGGGTGTTGTGGGTGTTTCCTACACGCACTGTAAGTCGCAAGAGCGCAGGAATGTCGCCTGGCGCCTCATCGCAGCGTCCCTCGGGCGCACGTTTCTGCGTCACGTGACTTTGTGTAGACTAAAAATAAAATTATTACCTAATTATATTTTTCAATGTTTTTATTGTGTTTTATCTTGTATGAAGCCTTAAGAGCGTTGTTCTACGCGTTAATTAACGCAAAATGACTGAACGCTGAAGCGGCCGCAATCGAGCAACACTGAAAACGCGCCGCTCCGACGCCGAGTCCCGTCGCTTCGTGCGGTTTGCGCCAGCGGCAGCGATGGGCGACGGCGGCGTCAACGCGCGACGTATCGCGAAGGAATATCGCCTCATGCGGTTACCGCTTAAGACACACGCTCTCGGGCAAGCTCTGTACAAGCACTGCACATATGTGCGCGTAGCCAGAGCCAGAAACGCGCGGTGGAAACAGAGCGAGAAGGCTCAAACACGCTACTCGTAAATGCGCTGCGGAGGGGTTGGTGTGCACCAGCAAGAACAGCCTACGAGATGCTGCTCCTTCCAGCAGCAGGATTTGTGTGCATGCCCCAGTCCTCACCCGCTTTTTCTCGCCTTCGCCATCCGACGCCGCAGCGCCAGGCGGTCGACGCACCACGGATATTATTAAAAATTTGGATTACTGTACTTCATGCAGCAAAAACTGTTTTCGTTCATGCTACTTTTAAACGAGAGTTAGGCTCGGCGTCCATTTTCTAGCGTACCATTACTTTTATCGTCATAGTCGAGCGCGCTGACTGCTCTAGACTGCTCTATGCGCGATGCGCTGACATATGTAGGCTTTGGGCGTAAAAAGTTACCGCACTGCGATTACCGGCGCCCGGCAGAGTTCAAACAGAAGGGCGCAGTGTCGCATATTATAGAAGTGCATGCCTTGGAGGACTTCCGCTTTCTGTAACGTTTGCCCCCGAAAAACAGAGACAGCCCCGGGTGTGCTGTTGCGCGCACCACACCTAGCTTCTCCGGTGAATTATAGGCGTCGAGCGCGCTGAGAAAGGGAAGAGGTCGTACACACACTCTCGTTCCCTTCGTATACACACTCCGCTTCCACTCTCCCCGAAGGCCTGAAGAGAGCGCGTGCAGTGGAACACAGCGCCAGCAACAGCCGCTGCTCTGCAAGCCTTGGTGAACCGACTTTCTGACGAACCGTCGCGCGCTTAGCCTACGGGTCTTCGAAGGCAATTGGGACAAACAAAATTTGAAGGATTGATTTATTCTTGTCAGCTTTTCTTTCACATCCATGCACCTAGAACATGTAAACGCATTTTTTATTGGCACCTGTGACTGGCATTTATGTGCTGCTTTCACTGTAAGCAACGTACCGTTGTTATCGTACTCTCCCAGCCTTGTACTGAGGGTGGCAAGCGACCTCTCACACCCTAAGGAAAAATAAATCATGCATAGGTGACATTATGAATATATTGCGTGAATAGAATATTTGAGGCTGTGTCCGAACATCGGGAGAAGTAGTTAACATGTACTTACGTTCGGTGCTGCAGCTGTTTGGGTCAACAGCTGCGAAATTTCGTGACATGTTAGTGCCGGTTGTCATTGTGCCAAGACGAAATATCTAACGTGTGGCTTTTGTACTTACTCATTGTGAAGCTGTCTATATCTGGAAATAAAATACACCTGCAATTAGTTTAACGAAGCGGTTCGGAACTCATATTGACCTATAGATGACTTGCACGTGACATCGCTGGCACCGCAATGGTGCACTGCGCACACCCTTCACGGTGCACGCCAAGGCAAGTGACAGTTAGTAGAGAAGCGCGCAGTTTTTCACCTCGCTACACGTGGCCTCCAACATGGCGGGCACCGTCAGGTTGGTGCAGGCCACCTATAAAGAACTTGATATTAACATTCTTTAGTGGTGGAGTATCGCACCGGAATAAAGCGCGAATGGCGGAACGCGTGGCTGGGTGAATGGATGAATAAAGCGATAAAGACTTCACCTTCGTAGTGGTGCAGAGGCAAGCGTCACGGCTCATGAGATAGAGGCCTTTTTTGTCCATATTTGTTATTTAAATACGACCAAAAATATATAGGCTTATTTGAGAATGTTTAAAAATAGATCATTCCTTTCCTGGCTTCTCTGACTACTTTACAGGCTCGCGAAGAGAGAAGCGTGTGTGCGTGCGCGTGCGTGCGTGCGTGCGTACGTGTGTGTGTGTGTGTGTGTGTGTGTGTGTGTGTGTGTGTGTGTGTGTGTGTGTGTGTGTGTGTGTGTGTGTGTGTGTGTGTGTGTGTGTGTGTGTGTGTGTGTGTGTGTGTGTGTGTGTGTGTGTGTGTGTGTGTGTGTGTGTGTGTGTGTGTGTGTGTGTGTGTGCGTGCGTGCGTGCGTGCGTGCGTGCGCGTGCGCGTCCGTGTGTGTTCGGGCAGGTGTCATGAAATCACAAGTTTTGCAGATAAATACCACCAAAACGCCGTTCGTCATTTTTGAAAGCCGACTGCGCAGACTGACGTTCGAAATAAAAATACTAGGCAGTGCTTATTTGACAGCATGAACTATTGGACTATTAGCACTAAACGCAGGAATATTTCTCGGAGTTGGTTTGTTTTAATAAATCGAGCAATTTAAGAATCGAGCAATGAGGCTACGCAGTCTATTGTTCCGTACAGCCACTTACTGCTCAACAAATCGGCATGATGGGGCCTCATTGCTCCCCATCATGCCGATTTGTTGAGCAGTAAGTGGCTGTACGGAACACTAGACTGCGTAGCCTCATTGCTGACCAGCCGCGGTGGCTCAGTGGTTAGGGCACTGGGCTACTGATCCGGAGTTCCCGGGTTCGAACTCGACCGCGGCGGCCGCGTTTCGATGGAGGCAAAACGCTAAGGCGCCCGTTAGCTGTGTGACCCAGGTGGTCGAAATTTTTCCGGGGCCCTCCACTACGGCACCTCTTTCTTCCTTTCTTCTTTCACTCCCCCCTTTATCCCTTCCCTTACGGTGCGGTCCAGGTGTCCGCCGATATATGTGAGACACATACTGCGCCATTTCCTTTCCCCAAAAGTCAATTTTCATTTTCATTTCCTCATTGCTTACAGGCATGTAGCGCTGCTCCTCAGGGCACATCTGGCGCGACGGGGCAGTGAAGCGTTTCTCACGCGCCTTGTATATACATTGCCACTCCCCCTCAAAACCTATAGGGCTGAAACTTGGAGGCTCAAGAAAAGATATAAATTAAACTGACAACGCAGCAGGCTCTGGAAAGGAAAATGATGGGAAACCCTAAGAGACGAAAAGAGGCCTAATGTGGATTAGAAAAAAAACGACTTATCCCTTTAAGGCGCTTTTTATGCAGTTGCATACATTGTGAACTCGCAGCTTTTTAATAAGGAAGTAACTGCTTATTAGTATCCACCCAAGCGCTACCATACGGCTACAAAGAAATGCTATACAACTTTTATAGAAACTTCCAAGTTGAAGAGAAATTCGTCCTGGTCCGGGATGCGAATCTGAGACCACGCCCTGTGCGGGGCAGTTGCTCTACCAACTGAACGATGACTTTTTTTCTCTGCTGGAGCCAACCAGGACGGCTTGCAGATCACATGTTAGGGCGAGAATTTATTGATAAACTCGAAGTGGGAGCGGTATTGGTCATTGGCATCCACCCAATCACTGCTGCACGGCTACAGAGGAAAGCTACACAGCCTTCGCTTCGGTGGATGCTAATCAGTAATTACTTCCTTATTGTAAATCAACTCCACTTTGGGGGATTCCACACACGGCGGACCAACTCTGTTCCCACTTCGAGTTGTTGATCAACATGCTCTCGCCCTACCATCTGATCTGCTAGCCGCCCTGGTTGGCTCCCAGAAAGAAAAAAAATAGTTCTGGTTAGCTCAGTTGGTAAAGTGACTGTCCCGATCAGGCGGTGGTCCCGGGTTCGAACCCCGTACCTAAGACGCAATTTTTCTTCGACTGCGAAGTTTCTGTGAAAGCTGTATAGTTTTCCTTTGTAGCCGTATGGCTGCGGTTGAGTGGATGCTAATAAGCATTTGAAGATTTTTTTTTTTCGGAATGAGCCAAATCCACCTAACCGGAGAAAATCGCGAAAGTTTGAACTGTAGCGCTATCCAAACTGTCATATGATACAATTTACATGTTAGAGCAAGTCTACACCGCAATTTAGTGAAAAATTATGCAAATAATTTAGTCAATATCAGCATGTAAACTTTGGATTTGGCTCTTTTCGATGTGAAACTGGATTTTACCTAGTTTTGTCCCGGGAACTTCATTTCTACAGTTGTTTTCAAGATCTTTGTTACGAAAATAATACTTAAAATTATTATACTTTGAATACAGCAGAAGAACAATTAGAACCTTCATTGTGTGCAATCAGGGGTATCGCTGGGCTTCAACACAATTGCGAGGCTTCTGTCGCAAGCATTGGGGTGAAATCAATCTTTTTTATTTTTCGCACTAGCTAGAGTGTATGGGATGTAGAACATATTTTGGTCACTATAGCATTATAAATTTATGAGTGGTAGCAAAGTAGTAGACGCGTACAGAACGAAAAACGACAGGAAAATGGCTAGTATTGTCGTTTCCTGCTTGTCTATGCTCTTTCGCTTGCAATAATGAATTGAGAAAGCCACTGCCAACTAGCCCTACTAAATACTTTAAAGGGGCTCTGAAAAAGACTCTAATAAAGTTGCGGTATGCCTGGGATGTTGAAGCACGCCGCTTCACGGATATTGTCCTGCAAGAATTTTTTAAATGTGCTTTGTAGAAACTGAGTTATCTGTAGTCAAAATTTGAATTTAATTGTCTTGGCGCCTTTCCCACTCTCGTCACTTTTTGCTCGCTGGAAGATCGGCGCTCCTCCGCCGGCCCCACCTCGAAAGTGGTTATTGGGCGGGAGGGAGGGGAGCGATCATAGGGGGAGTAGAGGGAAGGGGGGGGGGGAGCGCAGCCCGGTAACTGCCTCCTTGTGCAGGGGAACACCGCAACTGGGCGGCGCGGGGAGGGGGAAGAAAAGAGAGAGCGGAGGGGAAGCGGGTCTGGTTTACCCCACCTCCGTAGGCGCAGCTTCCCGACCCGCCGGAGCTAAGCGGCTTATTGGCCGCGGCCACGGTAGCTGCCTGACGTCTGAAAGAATCTAACCAATGGCCACCTCTCACCTTGTCTACGCAGATGCGAGCGACGGAGGAGGGTGCAAGGATGGAAAATTCGTCGGGAAGGGCTCGCCAACTTTGACGCGTGATTGTGGGTCCTCTGCTGTGTGTAAAAGTGTTTTATTTGGCTCAGGTTTTCATGACAACACAATGTAGTGATTGAGCGAGTCGATGTGCTCTCCTCGGAAGGTGTTTCAGAGCCCTTTTAAGTTCACTGTAGCAGTTTAAGTTCTTCGGCGACGGAGCTAATGACCACATTGTTATTGTCGTCTTTTGGGTTATCTTCCACTGATCTCTTCATATCCTTCGCAGTCGATGAGAAAGTAGTGCTGGGGAAGGCCACGCTCGAAACAGTTCGACCTACGAGCGTCAAGCTGGCAAAGAAGGCTGTCGCGAGTAGATTTGGCTTATTTTGATCCGTACATCAGAAGGATCTGGCTTACATTATATTTGGATTTGCGCACAGGATTTGCGCGCAGGCTTTCTAGGCTTTACAGGGCACCTTTCTTTCTCACAGCTTTTGCAAAAGTAAGATGTATGGAGAGCATTCCGCTACAGCAAAATTTGGCTTAGTTTCGGTTTTTGGATTTTGCTCGTTTTGAAAAAAAAAACACTATGCGGTTACTACCCAATTACAAATATACTCCACCTTTGGGGGTTCCCATAAACATTGGACCATAGCAGCTTTTTCTCCGAGTGTGCTCTTGCTAGCACCAATTTCTTCATTTCCGGCGAATGTAGCACCCTTCGCCTTGCAATAGGGGGCTTTTGTTATGCCAAGTAGTAAACTTGATTTCTTGCATCGTATGCATCTTCGAAACATAAAATGATTTCGCGATCCCTAGGGTGTTGATTTTATAAATCCTGCTGTTTTAAATTAATGCTTTCTCCTGTCCTGCGAGCTTGTAAGAAATTTTGTAAGTGTGTATACAACGTTAACTATTCGTGTTTTACGTTGTAAAGCTAAGAATTGGCTTTCATGAGGTCTGAATTTAGTGTTTAAACCGAAAACATGTTTTCAATTGAAATAATCAATGGCGCCTGAAAAGGTTAATGACATCTCAGCGGAAATTAAGAGGAAAAAGTTGGCGGGCGCGTGTAATGCGCAGAACAGATAACCGATGATTTGTTATCAGTTATGTGTATGTGGGGGTGGAGATCACTGAGGGTGGCCTTTGTCCTGCCGTGGGCATAATCCGGCTAATGGTGGTGAATATACCGCGGCCGCCATTCAGTTGTGTACAGCGTGTTATCACCGGCTTTTGATCCGTAGTAAAGTACCTGGTTTGCAAAAGATGAGCGGCGAGATTGATCAGAGCCTGTCGAATCCCTTAGACTCCACTTACCATTGTCTGGATTGTTCAGCGCCGGAGCTGATGGGCGAAGATAGCCACTCTCCGGTTGAGGGATCGGGTCAGGTCCGTAGAGCGAGGGAAGTCTCTCCGATGTGCCTGGAGGAACATAATGTGGCAGCTGTGGCCTACTGACGTCTGGCTTTGCTGTGTATGGTTCAGCTTGTCGGCGTGATGTAGCGGATATTGTCCAAGAAGTTTCGCCAGTTGGTGGGGATTGCGGTCGAATATACTGGCTACTGTCTTTCGAGGTTTGCTTGTGAAAATCGGGCTCTCCTGTTAGCCGCCATGGTGTTGTGTATTGAGAGAACTGCGGTTCAGTTAGCTGTCTTGTGATATCTGGTTGCAATGGTCTGATGTAAGGAGGGACCACACCAGGTGCTGTCTGGGCCAGTGTGATTGTGGCCAGTGGTGTGTAGAGAGGCGGTGCGGTTGGATAGAACGTTACTAGTTTTGTAGAAAAGCTGTGCGGCACCGGAAGTCTGGGCTGCGAGTACGACGGGGCCGTCGTACTTGACTTTTGCGCAAGGGGGCCAAGAGTGCTAGTACTGATTTTTTTTTCGGGTACTGATGGTCGCTGTGGCTCCACATAAGGTGGGTAGCCTTGTGGGCGCGGCTCTAAAGTACTTGCCTCCATGACTTGCATTCTGGGTGTACTGCTGTACGATGGAAGGTACGTTCCTAGGTGCGTCAGCTTGGGATCCCTTGGCCGGACATAAGGAGGGTTCCAGGAATGGGCTGGGTCGATTCCTTGTATTGTTGGCGGCATTGTGAAGCTGGGAAAAGTTGTTCGGGGCATAGTGTTTGCAAGGAATGCGGTTGATGAGGACGTCTGGGTTCGCATTTCTGGTCTGAGATAAGGAGGGAGGCGGCTGTCTGTGGTCGCAGCTGGTTTCGGCCAAGGTGTAGCATAAGTATTTTTTGAGCTGTGAGCTGGTGCACCAGCATGGAGCAGTGGAGGAAGTTCGGGCGTAATATATGCTGGGAGGTCAGTTCCCGCTTTACGTGTTGCGTAAGAAGTTAAATGTGGAGTACGAGCTGTCACAGACGGCGTTGAGCCTACTTGTGGTAATCGTGGGAGCTGTGGCCTAACGTAAGGAGGATCTGTTTTCTTTCCAAGCGGAGGTTGCGGAGTCAACGATTCCGATGTGGCCGTTACTCTTTTTGTTGGATATGGTGCAGGAAATAGTGTTGAAAAGCTATGAATTCCAATGTTTGTTGATTCTGTGCCAGGTAAAGGCGTACCAGCCACAGCTGTAGCACTTTGAATTTGCTTCGTTGTAATTTTTGCTTCATCATTTGGAGATGTTCTGATATCTAATATAGTGAATTTTGTACCCAATGGCATAAAGTAAGTCGGCAGCACTTCAACGCTCGGCTGAGTAATAGGCGCGGTTGCGTGTGATGCTTTGAGTGTGGTAGAGGGCACGAATTCTTTTTCGGTTGTCAAATTCTCTGTTTTCGCAGTGGCACGTGGAAGTGGCACGGTGACTTGGGGAGGTGTTCCGCTTGTCTGCATTTTTGCGCCTTCGGTCGTTTTGGGATAGATAGTGTCGAATGTGATATTGTTAGGTATTGTAGCCAGCGTGAAAACCGTTGGGACGTCTGTAGACGTGTATATCATAAAAGGAGTTGAAATGGTAGTGGTGCCCCTGTTTTCGAATATCGAGTGTGTTCTGGAGGGCATTTTAGGAGTTGGGGAGGATTCAGCAGTTATGTACGCGGTTGGAGTACTCCTGACGATCGTAGCGCTGGCACTTTCAGTAGTGATCGTCTTGGTAGCCGTCGCGGGAGAGGTGATAAATGTGAAAGACTGTGGGGTTGTGGGCACTACAGAAGTGTTTTGGCTGGCTATTGTGTTGGACCTGTCGGTAGTTTCTGTTGTCTGTGGCCTGAAGGAAAGTGCATGCGTTGATCTTACTTCGGAGGTCAGAGTTGCAGATGGCAGTGCAGTAGCTGTGCGTACGATGTTCTTAGTAGTTGTAGCGGCGGTCGTTGTAGTTACAGGAATTGATGGGGCCGTGGTTTCTGTAGCTGTAACTTCGGGTACTCTCGTGACGAGAGTGCTTGAGATATGTGCAGTAGTGGTCTCTGCAGTTATAGCGAGAGCTGTGGAAAATATTGGAATTCCAGTGGTTGCAGATGCTGCAGGTATTGTCGTGTTATCTGTGGAGCTGGGAATCTCGTTTGTTGTTGTAGTTGCCACCTTAGTGAAAGTAATGGTCGCCATTGAGGGGGCCTCGGTGGTTGTAGACACTGCTGGGTTCTTCATACTTTCTGTGGCGCTGGGAATCTCACTCCAAGTGGTGGTTGCCATCGTGCTGAGAGTAACAGTCGGGATTGACGGAACTTCAGTGGTTGTTGACACAGCAGGGTTTGTCGTGCTGCTGTGCGTTTCACTCGTTGGGATAGTTGTCGCCGTGCTGAGAGTAATGGTCGATGTTGGCGGGACATCGGTGGTTGTAGACACTGCGGTGGTATTCGTGCTGCCTCTGGTGCCGAGAGTGACGGTCGTTGTTGGTGAGGCTTCGGTGGGTGTATACACTGCGGAGGTCGTCGTGCTGTCTGCTGTTGTGCTAGGCGTCTCGCTCATAGTGGTAGTTGTCACCGTACTGAGAGTAATGGTCTGCAGTGACGGGACCTCGGTGGCTGTAGACACTGTGGGGGTCGTTGTGCTCTCCGTGGTACTGGGAATCTCGCTCGAAGTGGCAGTTGCCACCGTGCTGCGAGCAATGGTCGTTGTTGACGGGACCTCGGTGGTTGTAGACACTGCGGTGGTCTTCGTGCTGTCTGTGGTGCTGACAGTGATGGTCGTTGTTGGCGGGGCTTCGGTGGTTGTATACACTGCGGGGGTCGTCGTGCTGCCTGCTGTTGTGCTAGGCGTCTCGCTCATAGTGGTAGTTGCTGCCGTGCTGCGAGCAATGGTCGTTGTTGACGGGACCTCGGTGGTTGTAGACACTGCGGTGGTCTTCGTGCTGCCTGTGGTGTTGACAGTGATGGTCGTTGTTGGCGGGGCTTCGGCGGTTGTATACACTGCGGGGGTCGTCGTGCTGCCTGCTGTTGTGCTAGGCGTCTCGCTTATAGTGGTAGTTGCCGCCGTGCTGCGAGCAATGGTTGATGTTGACGGTACCTCGGTGGTTGTAGACACTGCGGTGGTCTTCGTGCTGTCTGTGGTGCTGACAGTGATGGTCGTTGTTGGCGGGGCTTCGG
This sequence comes from Amblyomma americanum, assembly GCF_052857255.1. Taxonomy (NCBI): domain Eukaryota; kingdom Metazoa; phylum Arthropoda; class Arachnida; order Ixodida; family Ixodidae; genus Amblyomma; species Amblyomma americanum. The sequence goes on from NC_135497.1 coordinate 144,557,910, forward strand.
TGGTTGTAGACACTGCAAGAGTCGTCGTGCTGCCTGTGGTGCTGGGAGTCTCGCTTTTAGCTGTTGTTTTCACTATGCTGAGTGTACCGGTTTCTGTGGACGGGACTTCAGTGGTCACCCTTGCAGATGTCATTGCAGTAGTGTCAGTGGGATTCGCTGCTGTTGGAAGGACGCTCGTTGTAGGGAAAAGCGTTGAATGTGTTGTAATCTCTGTTGAATGGGTTGTAATCTCTGTAACTTCGGGAGTTGCCGTGACAGTGATGCTAGGAGTGTCTATAGTTGTAGTTTCCGTAAATATAGTTGGAAATGTGTAAAACGTGGAAATTCCAGTTGTTGTAGACATCATGGGAGTGGTCGTGCTTTCTGTGTTACTGGGAGAGCCACTCAATGTGATAGTTGCCACCGTGCTAATTGCAGGTGTTGTTATCACTACAATATTTGTCAGCGCTTTAGATGTTGCGTCATGTATGGTGCTGGTAATTTCAGCGATTGTAGCGTCTCTGGTTGTGGTTGAAACAGTTTCATGCCTCGCAGTTTCGCTAGCTGCGGGAACTTCAGTCGTCACCGCTGTAGTTGTGCTAGGACATATAGTTGTAGTATCTGTAAAACTATCAAACGTTGAAGAAGTTGAAGGCTGTCTGGGTATTGTAGTGGTTGTAGTTGTCAACTTTCCAGTGCTTGTAGTCTCTTCTGCCGTAGTTAAGTACGTCGGAAAATCTGGCTCTGGTGTTGCGGTGGGTAACGGAGTTGCGATTGCAGAAGTTGGACGTTTAGTTGTCGATGCATCTGTCATTGTCGCAGTAGGCTGCACAGTTGTAACAAGCTCCCTACTAGTAGGAAGTGCCCAAGTTGTTGGACTGGTAGCAGGATCTGTACTTGACATGACTGTTGAGGACCAATTATACGACGTTGGTGACACCTCCGCAGTAGTAAAACTTGGATACTCAGTTGGCTTCGTTGTGGGTATGTTTGTTGACTTAACAGTAGACGAATGTGGTGGCTGCGTGACAGGCCATATTGTTTGTTTGGTTGCAGTTGTCATACGCGCCGTAGACTGAGTTAGTATTGTTGGCTGCCCTGTAGTGGAAACCGGGGGCACAAGTCCCGATATGGTTGTTGCAGGCAGTGTTGACTGAGTAGGAGCTCCTGTCAGTGCTGGAGGCGTTGTCACAGGCAATCCACCGTCACCACCTAGAACGAATATTATTGTTAGAATTTCCCACTCGTATTATTCCCTTAAGCGCCGTGTTAAAAACAAAAGTTGATGCTTGCCTGTGTAGGTTATGCCCCTTACAGCGACAAACACTCGTTCAAAGGCGACGATTGTTTCAAAACCTAACTGCATAGAAGAAAGAAAAAAAAACTAATGTAAACCTGCGTCGCAGAAATCAATTTGGCGAACACCTTAGCTTTGAAGTTTGTGATAGCCAATGAACACTTCGCATTTTCTGCAAAGTGGAGCCTGCACATTCATATCCACTAAGGTGAAATATAAGCCTGCTCTTAAAGCAGAAAAGTTGCGGATACGAAATGAGGTTGAATGAAACTTCCCGATACAGGGAACTATTGGCGATTTTCACGAAATCGACGTCATGATGCGGCGGCGCCGCGAACTAGTCTAAGAAGGATCGGTAGCGTGCGGAAGCATATGTATGCTCCTTTGCGAGCGCTTCGTCGGAGCATTCAGACGTTGTTGCCATAGCTTTCTTGTAAATATTGGTGATTTTTCACGACTTATGCACCACACGCTGCAGCCGCGCCGCGACCCCTTCCACATAGAACTCGCCCGACTGATCAAAGGCAGCTCTGGGTGCAGAAACTACAGATTGGCGAGCCAGTCACAGCGTCGATCATAGGCGTGCGCACAGGAAGGGGGGGGGGGGGGGAGTGGGGAACGCCCCCCGCCCCCCTCTCTTCTAATCTTCAAAGGGTGCGCCAAGTCTGCCCGTACCTTTACTCTGTCGGACCCATCCCGTCATTGTTTATAGTGCTGTGTTATGACCATGCAGGTTTTTTTGACGATACTGGCGTCCGAGGACTCGTAATACTGCGTTCCAAGAACTGTATACTTGCCGGGTCACTTTGAGGCAATCTTTACAGGTGCATAATTTCTGCGGTTTACAGAGAATGGAAACTGCTTTGGAAGCGTGTTGTTACATTGATGCCTCAGCAGCGCAGGGACTGCCTTCCTCTTCCGATGGTAAAGAAAAAACTACTGCTCAATAATATTTTGCAATTCCATCACATTGAAACAAAATTTTTATAACAATTCCTCATCTTCGCACTTCGTTTTGACCGTAGGGGCCTAGGTGGGAGGAAACATGCGGGAGGGGGGGGGGGGGTGCTATGCGGTGAAACTTGGCTCCCCCTCATGAAGAAAGAACACTGCGGGCACCTATGGCGTCGATGGTCGTATGTTCGTGGCATTTTCAGGGAGACGACTTCTTTATTTCAGGATAGGACTGGGTGGCGCTATAGCTTTCTTTGGTTTTAGTTGAACAACTACGGTGATACTCGTGGCTGGTCGTTGTAATTTCTGCCACGATGCAACCGTAATGCGCGCAAGAACTGTACCTCGTCGTAACCCAAGCTGCAATTAAAGCGCCCGAATTGTATTTTTTCTTCTCCGCGTTCTATATTTTCGTATTTGTGTCTGTTCATTCTAAACATTTGTGTTTCACAGTGCGTAAAATAAAACCTTAAAGCGAAGTGACGGTAGCGGCGAGACCAGCGCACTTGAGAAAGTATATGAGCCAGCAGGCAAAAACAAAACAGCGAAGCAGGCCGAGTTATAAGTCGCCGGTTAAATTACGCGCTAGACCCGATCGGTAAATTGCACTGCATCTGTTTCACGCCTGGCAAATTGTATCAACGGCGAGTGAAAGCAAGAAGTGGTGCCTGCGTCTACTATATATAGTCGCGCCTCCCATGCAGGGCGCGCTCTGTTTCGATGGTGTTTATGTATACCATCGAGTTCACGACGCAGCGTACACAGACGTGAGCAGGCTTGTACCGGAGCAAATGAAGCGAACTTTCACAGCGGGTACTGCTTTTCACGGTCGGTGTTTGCGCTGATGCAAAGCTGCGTAGAAATAAAAGCAAATGAGCACACTGCCGTCAACGAAGCACTTGCGCGCTATGGTTTGTTCAGCAGCACACCGCTCCAGCGCTCTAAACAAGTCTGCTCATGAATGTACGACATACAAGGACGTTGCTTGCTCGGCTGAAGTAATGGCCGCACGGAAATGGTACTGTCGTTCAGCTATGGCTGAATTGAAACCCAAGCACGCGACGGCCGAAAGCGAAACAATCGCGAACCGTTTTAGCATTGAGCACTATACTATGATTTCGCAAAGCCTTGCTTACCTGTAACAACGGAGCTGTAAACCTGACTTCCCCGTGGTACAGCAGCTCAGCGCTGACGGCACTGGCATCGCTAAAAACGTCTGGAGACGGGCGACCATCGTGAGCGGTCCCGCTGCACGGCGGATGTTTGCAGACACATGTCGACGATCTCCAGTTTGCCACCGGTTCCGTGTTTTACACCGATTGATACAACGTGCTTAGCCTAAGCTAGGCGCTCACCTTCAATGAAAAAGCGTGACTTAATCCCGCAATCAAGGAAAATTATTAATGCGCCCAAGCTGATCACACACGGAGTCCTCTTTACGGCTGGCTCGACTGCGGCGCGGCCTGTATAGTTCGTGAAAATCGCCAATGCCAAGTGCGGTAGAGTTTTATGTGCTTACCGCGAGAAAATTTTTTCGCGGTCAACACATTTCTTGTTTGTTTCAGTTAAACTGACTGAAACGAACTTCGCCGACTGCGATGACAACCAAGTGTGATCGCGGTAATTTCGGAAGCGAAAGATAGGGGGCCGCATCTTGTAACATTTTATATCGCTTTTCTTTTTTCGTCCCCTGCCATTGGTCACGGCTTCCCGGTGACGTAGGCCGTGGCGGACGACACCAACGACACAGGACAAAATAAAGGGGAAACGAAACGCCACAATATGCGGCGCCAGAAAACACAACGTTCAAAGAACCGTCTATCACCCGGAAAATCATAACCTTCCAGGAAAAAAAAACTAAGTTGCAGTAAGCCAGCAGACAGCGAGTCTTCGGCAGCCAGAACTCGTGACTCAATCGAGCTCTCCGCATATGTTCGCCGCGAGCGAGATTTCAATGGAGAGTCGCGCACTTTTGCGTCTGCCGAAAGCTAATGCTAATAGATAGTTTTAGCCCCACCGTACGGTATACACGGTAACTATACAACAACCGCTGCTGTACGGCAAATTTGGCTTGGCAACGGTAGCAACGGCAACGCGTTACCGTATTTACCATACATCTGCTGCGCTAGAACTGTCAATTAAGTGGTGTTGTTTCACTTGACGTACGGTCTCGTGTTGAACCTAGTTTTTCCGTGTTTATTTTTTATTATTATTATTGCATAAGTCTCAAGCAATACGCTTTGGGTGTGAAGAAATTAAATTTCGTAAAGATAGTCGCCTGGCGACGAAATAAAAGTCGCGCGAAAGCTCGACAGTGTTGAACCGAAAACGGAAATCTCGCAGGCGATCACCTGTTGCCTGAGATTTAGCTCATTTTCAGGAATCAAGAAGATGATGAAGGCATGAATAAGAACAATCTTCACACACGGAATACACCAAGATGCCCTCTGTTTTCTTTTTTTTTTGTACGAAGCGCCACAACTACATCCGCGGCACATTCGATGAAAACAGGCACTGTTGCTCTGCGATTGCGCGGGGGATGACTGTCATCGTTAGAGCGTGCCGGCGACTGCACGGCCAGTGCGTGCACTTACGCCTTACAGACTTGGTTATATTTTTCCCCCTCCCTTTACACCGTGACCCCTCGACCGCTTTCGTAGGAGTGGGGGGTCTGGGCGATTCTCGCCGTCACTGGGTGGCTGACCCTGAAGGGGCTGCCCCGGGAGTCTGGGATGGCGACCGCGGCGTGGATCCACTCCGTGGGGAATGGGTTCCTCCAGGTGGCCCATGCCTCCCACAGCTGAAGGGCCTGGTCGGCGGCGCGCATCAGCAGCCGCAGGTAGACGCGGTTGTCGCCGAACAGCTTGTAGGCGAAGCGCAGCGCCCGGCCGCTTCCGGACAGCGACGCAGGCACCGGGGGGCTCCACATGCGCGCCACCCCTCCGCAGCTGGAGGCGGCCGCCCGGCACTCCTCGGCGCGCACCAGCGCCTCGCCGCCGGCCTCGGCTGCAGTTAGGTGCAGTACATGACCACCCGGGTAGGTGTAAGGGACACTTTGTGGAAGCTCAATTTCGACCACTCGATGTTATTTAACGTGCACCGTCATTGCGGCTCACACGACGGTTTTTAAAGCGTCGCTTTGACCATCAGCGGCCTCCAGAGCTGCGCCGAAACCGATGAAGAGCGGGAGCTTCGAATGCAGAGGGAAGGCGCATAACTGGGCCTCTGGGAGAGTGGACACCTCAGTCGCGCTCTAAGCTACGTGGCGGTAGTGACAGATGGGCGCTGCATGCGTCGTTGGCATTGACAACGTCCGGTGACAGAAACGCGGCACTGACGCTATAGGCCGTCGGCGCTCATTGTGTTCACTGGCGTTGGCGTTGACAACGTTCTAGACTCCGATGATTTTGAGGAAAGGAAGGGCGCATAACTGGCTCCCTTTGTCAGTGGACGCCTCAATCGCGCTATGAGGTACTACGTGGCGGTGGTGAGAGATGTGGGCTGCATTCATTAGCGCTGACAACGTTGTGTCAGACACGCGCCACTGCAGCAATAGGCCGCAGTGTTCATTGGCTAACGAACCTCTCGCGACCAACCATTAACTGCCACATGCCAGGGTGGGCGCGCTGCCTATCCAGTGTGCGCAACGCACTCAGCGTTACAGACGCCAAGCAGCGCCTACTTGCCCGATATACACCACATCTTTCGCTTTCTAACCAGGTTCAGTAGTAGTTAAACCGCAGCTAATTTTTGCATTTCGCCGCCATCGAAATGCTGCTGCAGTCAGGACTCGATTCCTTGGGACCAGCAGCTGAACGCCAGTATTCCTCACATTTTTCTGGGTCCTTAACCGTAGTGAAAGCTATAGTTACATAACGGACTCCAACGCTGTATTTTCCTGGGACAGCCCGTTCTCTACGCAGCGCACTACACGTTGCAAGCGAGTTTCGCTGTCCTTGAGTTGGCCTATACTTCCCTCAGCGTGTCGACTGCCGCAAAATGAAGCCATGGAGGCACTGTTAATGCATTTTTCCCACACGTGTTTTTGTTCTTTCAGTGAGCAAAACACAAGCTTGTAGGCCTTACGCATGTCATACAAATGTTCATTAAAACCAGTTATGTCATCCATGGTAAGTGAACGAATTTAAAAATTCAGGTGTATTATCTCCCGTCACCCACTCAAAACACACACGCACAAAAACTTCCTGCAGGTCACGTCTCTTCGATATCATAGCCTAACATGGCCTTCAACAACTATAACCGCGCTGGAAGTCAGCCGCAAGCCACAGCAAACACACTCGATCCTCCACAAACCACAATACAAAGCCGTACAGTAAAATTGTTCACGCACAGTAAGCATCATTGTCGATAATTTTTTGCACGCTTGTTATAAGCGTGGTGCGCTTTCGCGCCTGAAAGTCACGCTTCTTAGGCACGAGCGGCCCGACATTTAACGCTTGCCAAGCATGAGCGATAGCAATTTTTTGCAGGCATGTTTTAAGCGTGGTGCGCTTTCAAGCTCGATGATAAGCTTCCTAGCCGTTATCACCGACTCTGGTTCACGTACTCTGGTTCACGCTTTGCAGACGTGATCGTTTGCTCTGCTTCACGCTTGGCAGGTGTGCCAGTTCTCTGCACCCTACCCCATCTTAAGGATTTCGTTCGGGAGTCAGAAATAGGCGATGCTATGGACACCTCCGAGCGCGAGTGTTGGCATCCCTTGGGCCAGACGGTTTGTGGAATATAAATATAAGTACAGAATTAACGCGATGTTTCCGGGGGTGTGAATGGCCGCCAATGGCACGATAAAAGATTTTCAATAGCCGCACCGTTCGTGGGCGTCCAATCAAAACGGCTGATTAATGAAATCATCCCGAGTAAGAGCTATCGAAAAGCAGCACACCCACTCTCGATGTTGTGTACACAAGGTTTCCACACTCGAGTGTTTTCTGGCTCTGTAATATAACGGGCGAGAGGGACCAGGGAAACGAGCAAATGCAGCTTGTTCCGGACGGTATATATACCAGCTGCGCTAAAAGCGCGCAAAAGTTATTCAATGTGCGAAGACCTCGCAAGCGAGCTTTAGTGTGCGCTCTTCATAAGGCTTTCTTTCCAATGTGGCGGTCAGGGACCACCGTGATAAAATGTCCGCAGCAAAACAAAGCAGTCTCCCAGTGTTTGGGCCTCCCCGCGCCCGCCGCGCGGTCGTCTTATACCTCATATTCTCTCGCTATGCTCATGCACCAACAAGCCCGAAAATCCACGCTTTTGTCTTATACCTGCAAACTTCGTATTCTCATCACACTATTCTCTGTCGCCACCGAGGACTCCCCCCCCTCCCCCCCCCCCCCCCCCTCCCATGCCCCGATATCTGCTCTGCCACTTTTTATAGTACAAGCCAATGTTTTGCACCTCACATGTTCGGCACATTTTCCTTCGTCCTAAGTTTCTCCGAGTTAGAAAGTAGGTAAATAAATAGCAAACAATTTAAGCAGCGGGTAATCGCAAGGCACAACATTGATGGAAAAAAGCGCGGAGCACACCGTTAAGTTTCGGCTTTATATTTAAAAGAATGGAATAATTAATGCTGATTATTGAGATTATTATATCAGGTGGAGAAATAATCGTTTGAGGCAGAAACAAAAGAAAAATTTATGCGACGTTCGGAGACAAGAGGAAACGTCTCTCCTGTTAATCTCTTGTAAAATAAGCGATCCTCTACATTCGGTAAACAAGCATATTCCTCATTATCAACAGAAACACGCAACCAGCTAGCGAACTTCTGGAGTTTCATTGAGGAATGTTGAAGTAAGTCCGGTGTGCACGAAGCTCTAAATGAAGCAGTTGCTTCCTGCGTAGAAGACAAGCAAACACTTCTGTCATGTCCCACGCGAGGAAAGCGCGCAAAATGTGTGACCTCTCTGCGATGCTCCAAAGCAAAAGAAGGGCAGTGGGAGAAAATGTAAACATACATTGAGGTGTCCTGCGGTTGAGTTAGAATCTTTCACACACACACACACACACGCACACGCACACACACACACACACGCACACGCACGCGCACGCGCACGCGCACACACACACACACACACACACACACACACACACACACACACACACACACACACACACACACACACACACACACACACACACACACACACACACACACACACACACACACACACACACACACACACACACACACACACACACACACACACACACACACACAAAACATGCCATCATGTATGACGGTCAAAAAGCCCCAAAAGGGCAGCGAACGTGTGTTACACCTTCGAATCGCGCTCAATCACAACCAGCAAAAATTAATCGCCGTAAAATGGACCCGCACATCTGTGAGAGACGGGCGCCATACCACACCAACCGCAGAACTATAGTCGGATGCAACTCAAGAAAGAAGCGAAAAATGTCCCTCAAAGGAAGCTCTTCAACCATGGGCGTTGACCGATTTTCATGACGTTATGGTTGATCCGTGGTTAATCCCCTACTCGAACTTTTCGTTCTTGAATTGTATCCGACTAAATATAAGCCTGGGTTACTGCACAAACTGATCTGGGTAGTTAACTAGAAACTAAAAATGCTTTTCTTACCTTAATGTCCTCAAACGATCATGTATGTCTTGGGAATAGCCTGGTGCAGGCGCCATCCAGGCGTGAAGCATTGCCTGGCGCAGGGCGCTTTTGTGCAGAAGCAATCGATCCGAGACACCGATCAACTGCGTCTGCTTGCAGGTGGCGCCTAATGTACTTCAGCTACGTCAACCTCGTTCGCACACCTGACCCTCACCACCACTGCTAAGTTATTGCTATGATCACCGTTATACGCCGTCAACAGCTTCAACAAAGCTCGCACAAAGATCGTCGCAATTCGGAACTCCTAAATGTGCTTCGCCGCCAAGTGACGCGAGCACACACTGTACAACCGAGAAAGCAACTCACAAAGAAAAAATAAACAAATTCTCCACCACGCATATACATATATCCGAATACTAAAAAATGCGGTCGGTGGCAGGGCCAGCATATTTTCGTATTCGGATACGCACATAAGCGTGATAGAGAAAAGCAGTGCACGAGCTCGCAACGATCTAAGCGTGAGGTTTGCATTCCTCACGTTTATCTTGACTTATACGACGTGGGTAACACTGGGACGGGCTGTGCTCACACGTGGATAGGGAAAAACCACGGCTATTCTTGGTCACGTGGTGCTTGAACGCCATGTAGACCTTATTAACATGCTCATCACCCCTATACAATCGGGCTTAAGCGAGGGGTTAAGCGTGAACATTTTAGAGCGTATGGATGATACATATCGCAGTGCAAGTGATGCAAGTAATCGCCATGGTAATCGCCATGGTAATCGCTATTGGGGTGGTAGCCAGCGCTTCCAAGATTTAGTTACTTTGGCTTAGTGAGCGTGACTTTTACCTTAAAAAAGGAAGTGTGTAGGTAGGTAGTCCCCATAAGGGACTAAAAGGGAGTGAATAGTAGTATAGCGCACTTCTTAATAGGGGCAGGGTACATTGCCCGAGCCGCGTGGTAGGTTCCCATCACTAAAAATACGGAACACTTACGGTCGGCGACGGAAAAAGATTCTTCTTTAAACCATGCGAAGTTTTAGCAGCTACCAGGATTTTAACCGAGGCTTCGACTGTTAACCTCAAGACCTACCGCGTTTAGCAGTTCCGTTCTGCTTCTAACTCCAACAAGTTGCAACGCTTTCAGGTCAAAAAAAAAATGTTGAGGGACACTTAAGCTCCGCCTTTAATTGTATGACACGACAGAGATTCCTCTTGCACACGCAGGCACGGATACTGTTTCCTCTTTCACGGCCATTATGTGAAAGACCACACGACATGCATATAAAGCCTCGCTTTAACCAAGCCGAATAAACGTGCCTGCGTGGCCTATTAAAAAAAGAAAAACCTTGAAACAAGCTGATGGTCAAATAGGTGTTGAAGACCAGCTCTACCAGGCTGCAGATGGAGAAACAGACTGTCTCAACGCATAGGCTCCCACTGAGAGCGCCACACGTAGTCGTAAAAATTCTGTGCATCGCCTGCACTTTTCTTTCCGTGCGCAGTCCAACACTTGCATTACGTAGATGAGCTTCGAAACCAAGAAGATATTGCATAATTGTGTTCATGCAAACACAGACAGCTCCATACCCATCCAAGCCTGGGTTTGTCGCCTGACGGACGAGATTTGGGAATCCCAGTCAGGACCACTATTGCGATACTGATGCAAGGGAACCCTCAAATACTGCAAGTCTTCGGAGTCCCACCTGATGCCTGCAAAAAGACTTGGTACTGTACCGCAGTGTTCTAGCTAAAAGCCATGTGATCTACCAAGGTTAAGAGCCGCACTCGAACTCTCACAAAACTGTTCAGTTACATGGAAAACCTCGAGCACATCCTTTATATCGGAACAGAAAAGAGCAACATCATCAGCATAAGCCAAAATTTTAATTTCATAATGCGAAGGCGAGAAGGCACGAATTGCTCTGTTTCTTATGACGCTAAGGCAATGGGCTCCAGATATAAAGCGAGTAACAAAGGCCATAGCGGGCAGCCCTGTCGAACCGATGATTAAAGTGGAATAAGTTTGGTAAGCTTTTGATTAACGAGCAGTCTTGTATAGTAGACGCTCTATATCATGCATACAAAGTGAACAAGGGAGGGTAAAGCCTCAGGGTGCTTGCCCACGTTTTGACAGGAGGACTTGACTCGTCTGGGCAAAGCGTTCATCACTGACGGCCGGGGTTTAAATAGGGCCTTCACTCCGAGGGGAAAGGCCCGATGAGGGTGAGGAGGAGGGCGTGAAGTGGGATGGGTTGTAGGGTGGTGAAAGTGAATCTTGTCCAGGCATGATGACTGCTAAAGAGGATTAACCGGTTGACCTGCAAAACTGTGAAAAGAAGACCTGAAAAACTAGGATAAATGAATTAAACAGCATGGCAGAACGGAACACCCGAGGGCAGAAAAACATTTAAAAAAGGAGTTGCAGGGAAAAGAGGAAATGGGGAGGGTTCGGAGAAGGCGCAAAAGGAAGAGCAGGGGGAGGAGTGTGGAAGCCAAGGGTTCGTGAGAAATGAGAGCAGGAAGTGCAGGGCGGTAGGCAAAAGTAGAACGATAAATTAAAAAGCGAGAAAAAAAAGGAAACGAGGGGGGGGGATTGAGGGGGGAAAGTATTGGTCGGAGAGGTAGGGTGAACGAAACGATAAAGCGGTGATGTGAAGTACTAGGACAACCACGGGAATTTTTTCTCTCTTCCCTGTTTCCAATTTTTCCCGTCCGACCATGTGCAATACCTGTGTGTATCAAGAAACCATCTGCCTGCCCACTCTCTACCAGGGCTTTATAAAATAGTTATATGTCTTTAAGCAAGACATCACCAATGTTTGCACCGTCCAAGACTGGAAACAAAAATTCATGACGCACCTTATCAAAAGCTTTTGCCAGATCAACCTCAATAAGACCCACTTGGATGGCGTCATCTGACACTGTCTCCAACATCGAACTTGCGATATCGAGCTTGATGTGACTATGTATGTTTGGTTCGCGGGATGCCACCTGGTTAAGCGAGGCTGGAAGCCTTTCAGTGTTGTACTTTCATGCAATAAAAAAAGTGCCTTCGTGGCCTAGCGAGCATGCCATTAATAATGACCTACCCCAATAAGGCCGTTTGGAACATGCTTCCTGCCATGCGCCGAAACAAGTGGGGTGCTGAGCGATTTGTTAATGTTCTCGCGCACGCACAGTGTATGAACAATGCGAATGGATGTTCGGCATGAGCACATAGCTGTACAGTCGTGAGTAAAAAAGATTAGCACACATGACGAAAAACCGGAGCGTCGGAATGACAACGCGTGGCGCTGCGGTTGACGAAGAGGCTGATAACTATAGAGTGCCGGGCCGTTCCCATTCTACAGTATTAGTGGGGTTCAGCGCACTGTCACGGCCCCGCAAAATTTATTTTTCTGTCGCGCCCTCTCAATTTTTTTTTTGCGCAGCCTTGCTCCCGCAGGCAACTGGTGAAGAATAGGATAGTTTTTTTTTTGCTTGTATGGCAGTTATTTCTGCGAGCAGCCTCAGCCGCGCTGCGCTTGGTAACATTATTATGGAACATGGTACCAGCGCAAAAGACAAGAACGAAGGGAGAAGACAACACTTCGTCCTTGTCTCTGGCGCTGGTACCATGTTCCATAATAATGCAAACAACCAACTAGCCCAGCTGTCTATTCTTAGTGACTTGGTAACATGCTTGAACAGCTCTGCATCCAGGAGCTGCCATGGCCTCCCAAAGGAGCAGATTTGAATATAATTGAAAATATACGGGGATTAATTAAAAAGCGTCTAGCTAAAAGGCAGCTGCGCGAGTTCATCGCCAGATATCCTTTGGGCGGTGATTCAAGAGGAATGGAGCAGGCTCCAGGCTCTTCCTGGCCTTGCAAGCAGCCTGTTTGACTCCTTCCCTGAGCGCCTTCAAAGCGATGTGAGGGTCGGTGAGGCCTATGCACGCCATTAGCGCAACGGCGTGTTTGCTCTCGCATCACGACAGCGAGCTGGCTATCCCCCTTACTTATTTTCCTGAATTCATGGGATAGTGCTCCTGTCAATATTGTTACTACACTTTCCCAACAAAGTGACTTGTGTGAATTAGTTGCATGGGGTAAATAAACTCTGCTTTTCGAGCTTGTGTAATACTGGCTAAAAGCAGCGCTATCATCTATTGTTCCCGCGAGTTCAGTTTGACAACCATCACGGGCATAAAAAAAACAGTGATAAAAAAGAAGCCATCTTTGCTCATGATAACCGAGCCAAAATGAATGCCACATGCACAGTCACGTAGGGGTCGGCACTCCGACGCTCGGGCGATGGCACGCTTGATAAAGCTTACTTTTCGACCATTGCGGATTTTTTCCGCTCACGCCGCCGACGACGCCGGATTTTCTGCCGAACGGGAATCTTACGCTGTCCCGTAGTGTGCCTCCGTTGCCAACAATAAGCACTCCGTATATTTGGGGATGGAAATCTAGCCCGAGACATGGGCAGCATTCATTCCCTGCCCCTAAAAGAGAGGGCGCTAGAGGACACCTTACTTTTTTTTTTACTCTGTTACAGGGTAATTAATGTGTACAGAGCAGTTAGATGCACGAGGGACGCCGTAGCGGAGGACTCCGGATTAATTTCGACTAGTAGGAGTTCTTTGACGGCCAGTGACATCGCTCAGCACACGAGAGTTTCTGCATTTCGCCTCCATCGAAAAAAGGGATTCGATTCTGCGACCCTGGGCTCAGCAGCCGAACTCCACAGGCACTGTGCCACCGCGGCGGGCAAGTCGATCGATTCTAGGTGAGTGGAAACCAGACATGCAGAAGGGAGGCTGCACGCCTTCTTTTAACATTTCTGCAGGACACGGATCTTGTTTTTAAATGGTGACAGCAGGAACGGACTATGGCCTACTGTGATTGAATGTGTGCTTAGATGGTGTCTTCCGGAGTGGACTACGTTATACTGTGAGTGAATGTGTGTATGGATTGTGGCACTACAATGGCGTATGTTCTACTGTGACTGAATATGTGCATAGATGGCGACTTCTGGAGTGAACTGTGATGTGAACTGTGTGGATTGATTGTGTGCATAGATGGTGACTGCGGGAGAGAATGTGTGCTATTATAAGAGACTGTGCGCTTAGCGGGGTAGATGCGGCATTGTTAATATCGAAGGGACGCTGCGGTGGAGCAATTGCCGGCAGATAAAGTAAGGCTAACCCCACCTGTAGCATTCAACACCTCAACCCCAACCTCTAGGTGAGTGCGTCCGATAAACACTGCGCCATGCGCGGAACAGCCGGCAGGTTTTTCTTGTGCCCTCCCAACCTTTATGCAACGAATGAAATGGAAATTAATGCTATGATGGGCACAGAAGAGCGGCCTTGTGCCGCTGCTGTGTTCTGCAACTCCTGCGGTTTCTGGTAACTCTCTTCAAAACTCCGTGGCGTTTGAACGCATTCCTTCTCACGTGGGTATTACCGGCAGGTTACCGATAATGGGCAGAGAGCTGAATAGCGGGACCAAGTTTTAGCCGCATCGAAATAGTCTGCGATCCCTAACTCCCTGAGCTAAAACTGTTCCAGCGTTTTCGTCGTCCGCTGGTGTCAACGCGGTCTGCTAGCCCCAGACGTAAACCGTCGAGAGAGCTGCTATACTAATCGTGTCTTTCTCATCGTCTGCTCTCCATCACACGCTGAAGCGAGAATCAGGTGATGAAACATTGCTGAACAGCTCCAAAGTGTTAAGGTGAGCTATGTGGGCGAGGTGACATGGGAGGAGGTCTGAAACTATGCTGGCATGCACGCCGAAAACAAGGCCACGGAGGAAAGCTTTCTTTCCTCCATCTACGTGGCGTATTTTTAGGGGGGGACCGTCCTTTCACTTAGGAGAGAAATTGTCTCCGAGAAAACTGCACTGGCCTGTATGTTCAGGAAATGCATCGTGCAAATAAGACACCCCCACGCGATCTCCCCATCCAAGAGGGGCCCATGAATTCGCCCCCTGCGGCCGATACTCACACGCAATTTGCGTTAACGTCGGTTGTGTGCAGCTCATCCCAACTATTTCTGCGGAGTAAATGCCCATGCAATTCTTTATTTCCTAAAACTTCAGTTTTTCGGTTAATAGATGCCACAGACCGGCGGTGGGGCCGAGTGGAAGGGAGAGGGGTCACTCGACGGAAATGGCGTTTTGCTAATCCGCTCGAGCTTTCAGGTTAGATATCTTATCATGGTGGCCATGAAGCGGGGGTGAGACTGAAAATCATCTTCTTTTGTTAGTCTTGTAGCGACTGCGGGCTTGAAAGTTTAACACAGATAATAACACAGATAAGGTACCATATATGTTTGTGTACTATAGTCCGCTTATGTGAGCCGCACACACACGCTAGAATAATTAAAAAAAATTGAGTTTGTAGTCCTATCTCTCTCACTTATTTAATTGGCCTTCGGATCGAAAATTAAAAAAAATCAAGTTTTTTCTTTAAATTTTCTAGCGGTGCGTTGGTGCAGCACTCAACAAATAGCTTATGAACACACCTGCCTGTTGTCTCCAGCCCAGCGTGGTGTTCGCGTCGCTGGTCCAACCACACGTGTACGGCTCCAGTCTGCAACTTTCACCTGCGTCGTAAAGTCCGCACAACAGTCCTTTCGCACGAGCCCCACAGCTGCACGAATTGCAGATGTTACAAGGTAGATGTTATGTGCGCGCAGTTCAGCAGTCAAGAGAAGGGAATTCAGGGCCTCTTTATGACATGCATACGAAGGAAGCCAACAGCGACCGAAATAAAGGAATATAGAAAAAAGTTTTTTTTTCTCAATTCGTGGTGTTGATCAATGGGAGAATAATAGTGTAATTATTTTATCGCTTAAAGATAATTGATTAGAAACCAGAAAAAAAGACAACTACATGGTCCTTCGCTATGATCCTTGTAGAAATAGCAACACCGTTGTGCCACCTGTCGGCACTGCTGCGAAACGAAATGCTGTAGCAAACCAGCAGCGCATCGACGCAGGCGACGCGCCAGTGCTGCGCAAGGGGTAGGAAACTTTCAGATACACCTGTTCAGCAAACACAGGCGTCAGCGCCAATTCTTCCCATAGTGGCCGGAGGGAAGCCAACTAGAGCGTCGTATCGTAGCCACGACAAAGGTATCCAGCAGAAAAAAAAGCTTCATCCCCGAGCGTGATTGGAAACCACCACCGTCGAAAAATGGTGACAGTGGTTTAACTTTGGTTAAATTGAGGGAGAAGCGGTAGCTGCACGATGCTTTGGCCTGGCAAAGTTTTGTTATGCTATGCTTTGTTCGTTTCCTTGGTCTTTGCCTGGCTAAACCATCGTGAAGCTAGCGCTTCTTCCTTGGTTTTACCAAAGTTAAACCACCGTTAATGTACTCGGTTAAGGAGGGCGCGACGTCACGCCCTATCACGTAAACGCCGTCTTTCGGCTCTTCGGCGAGCCAAGAGCCGATCACGTGACCCAATTTAGGTTGACATTGACCTTGACCTTTGACCTTTGCAATGGGTTCACCATTGGTCTCACCATTTACCATTCACTAGTTCTCCAAACTGAAGACTTGACCTTGGCTGCGCCTTGAAGGTCATGGGAAGTACACGGCGATCTCAGCCCGTTTACCACCAGTAGTGAAGCTACCGCTTCAAAAAGAGCAGCTTCATATCGCGGTCCCTCTGACAATTCTGCTCCTGCTGCAGCTTTGGCGCGCTACGTGCGTGGACAGGAATCATTCAGTTTCCAACATCAGTACACCTCCAGTCGCCAGGTGCGAGTTGAAACCGAAACTAACCGGAGTTTCCTACCCCCCGGCACCGCCACGAAGCAAACGACGACCGCGCTGAATGTGCACAGCGCATTCCCGCGCTTGCAGAGGGAAGGGAAAACGTCCGGCCCCACAGACCCCGGAACCGTCGGAACGGTGGTGCGGCGGGGGCGTTTTACTAGTGCCAATGCTAAGGGCCAATGCCGAATCCGAACTCTCAGATTAATAATAATAATAATAATAATAATAATAATAATAATAATAATAATAATAATAATAATAATAATAATAATAATAATAATAATAATAATTTTGGGGGGAAAAGAAATAGCGCAGTATCTGTGTCATATATTGTTGGACACCTGAACCGCGCCGTAAGGGAGGGGATAGAGGAGGGAGTGAAAGAAGAAAGGAAGAGAGAGGCGGCGTAGTGGAGGGCTCCGGAATAATTTCGACCACCTGGAGATCTTTAACGTGCACTGACATCGCACAGCACACGGGCGCCTTAGCGTTTCGCCTCGATAAAAACGCAGCCGCCGCGGTCGGGTTCGAACCCGGGAACTCCGGATCAGTAGCCGAGCGCCCTAAACACTGAGCCACCGCGGCGGGTATATCAAATGGCCCTACAAAGCTCTCTCCGGTGTAGCAAAATTGAGCCCCTATTGTCAGTGGAGTCGGCGCTTCTCTATATCTTACTCCGTGGTATCAACTAAGGCTGTCGTTCACCCTTGGCCCACATAAACAGGCGCTGACGACGAACGCGGCAGCGCCACTATAGCGCCACATATCGTCGAAGCTAACGAGTGTAAGGTTCCGTTTTCTGCGCAAACTGAGTGGAGCCAGTTTTATGTGACATTCCAGCGAGTGTACTGACCCTATCCATGCTATTGTACCTTAACTGATGCGCACCGTTTACTGCTCTTGTTTCGTTGTTTTTTTTAGTGCGAAGTCACTCATGCGCTCACCAACACCGACCAAGAATTTGGTCTGAAGTGGAAGCAGAGTGAGGAATACGCTTGACGATCCTTGATGTACAGAGACTTTTGACCCCGACTGTACAACACGTGGGTCACTAAACGCTGGAGTGCGTATACGCAGAACACCCATATGTCCTTTACCGTAGAGCCCTTCAACTCTTTCCACACCATAGGAAAAATTGGCATCTTTGTAGCTTCTTTTTATATTTTTACTGAAAAATTATGTTAGTTACATTGGCATGCATCATATGAAAATTAAGCTAAAGAGATGTACTATTTGATAGTAGGCATTTCAAGTAGAAATATTTGGCAGTAGTGTGAAACTTTATTTATCTAATACAAACTTTGGTAAAAATTAAACTAAATATTTATGACGTTAGGCCTATAACGCGAAAAAAAACGTATTCCAGAAATTATGAAATATACAAAACGTTGCTTGTTCTATTGCACAAAGCGCATGAAACTTTCGATGCTCTGACTGGTAAATACCTCGCTTAAAAAAAAATATTTGCTGCCTCATGGAAAGCAGCTATTTCTTATTTTTCTGTAAATATTTTGGTTAGAAAATGCTGGAAAGTACAGGCACGTACATTTATGATATCCATTTTCTGCTGAGTGATATACATTAAGAGAACTGTTATCCACAAGGAAAATTGTAAAATAAAAAACATATTGAAAATGACAGCGAAACTTAGAAAGAAACGCAAATATCATGAACGAAATTTCACAGTGGCTATTACGTATATTGGACACAAAATAGTTTCGAACTAAAGTGTCTTGAGGTTACGCATATAGAGTTGCACCTTGATAATATTTTCAACGACAAAAGGAAGCCTTCACTATATCCAAGGCTCATGTGTCACTGCGCGAAACAGCTACTCAGTTTTTAGAGACGCATACGAAGATGCAACATGCACAGAAGAGCAGTAAAACGCCTTGTTGGCATTATATCGGCAAGAAAAAGACCACAAAACAAGCTGACATGACTCCAGTAGAGATGCAGTCATAGGAGCTTGTCGTTTTTAGAAATGAGCAAGGCATATTGGACGATGCGCCTCTGTACTCGCGGCCTTTTTTACTGTATCGGATTTATTTCGAGGTTGTTTCCTCAGGGCTTGCGTCCAGACATGCTTATTCGCGTGGACCGATAGCTGATAGCCATTGTTGAGAAAGAGAGCCCGATAACACCGTTATATGTGGTCACCTGTCTGCTTCGCCGCACATTTTAGCATGGGTTTCATTGGCTTCACTGCGGAGCGCCTTGCATGCGCCAGGTTGTTTTCGACCAGAACGGTTTTATATGTTAAAATTACGGTACCAAATCTTGCCATTTAGTGTAGAGAGACAGCAAATAGTGGCCATAGTACTGCGAACATCCCTATTACATCTTAGGTGGCACAAAAAGTTAGCACAGCGTTATAGCAGGTAGAAAATGATGCTCCCCGGTGGACAGCAGTTGCTATTTTGTGCTGGTTTGCTGAAGCATTCATTGTCAAAACTAAAATGACGCTATCTAAAATCATCCTGAGGCTTACTACTGCTACTAGCATCAAAATAAATTATCGCAAAGGCCAAAAAAGCAACCAAACCGAGGTGGTTTGCGCGATGGTCCGGATGTCAGGAAGTTTTCCAAGCCAATAAAAGGTGCGCACCGTGCTTTTCAGTCCCGCACCAAAGTTCACCGCTCGTAACAGAGTTGCAAATTACTTCTAAATTGAAAGTTGACTGCTTGGAATACACACCTGACAGCGTAAAAAGTTGTAAAGTTAATTGGTAGCACTGAAGTAGCGCGCAATATCTATAGGTAAAAATTGTTTAGTTTTTTTAGGGAAAGGAAAGGGAGCAGTAACTGTCTGATAGCTCGGTGGACGCCTGAACCGCGCCGTGGGAAAGGGATGAAGGATGGTTTTGCTTATGGGGGTTTAACGTCCCAAAGCTACTCAGGCTATGAGGGACGCCGTAGTGAAGGGCTCCGGAAATTTCGACCATCTGGGGTTCTTTAAAGTGTACTGACATCGCACAGTACACGGGCTTCTAGAATTTCGCCTCCATGGAAATTCAACCGCCGCGGTCGGGATCGAACCCGTGTCTTTCGTGTCAGCAGCCGAGCACTATAACCATGCACTGAGCCACCGCGGCGGCATTCAAAGAGATACGTTATCTGAAATCGTGCACCTGTAGGTCACTTTGCGTTAAGGCCCCATGTAGTTTTTTTTTGTTCCTGAGTTACTATTGTTTTATTGACTGTAACCGCTGTCTGCCGTTCCATACTGTGTAGGTCATTATAAACTCAGGTGAGAACTTATGTATGCAGCTATATTTTATTTAGTTCAGTGGACCGGACCGGGCCTCCATCGTTTTATTTTTTGCATAACTATTTCTATTGTAGAAACAGCTGTGTAGCTTTCTTTTGTAACAATGGCTGCGATAAAATGGATTATCTAATGAGAAATTATTCCATTACCAATGATTGGTTATGAAGAAAGGGAAAGGCGCAGCAGCTGCCTTACTCCAGGTGGACACTTCAACCACGCCGTGAGGAAAGGCATGGGAAAGTATGAAGGAGGAACTCTTGTCGCCACCACAGCCGTTGAGAGAGAGCAGAAAATAAGGTTGCCTTTGTGGTCGGAGAGACCGACGCCATAACTATCTTTGCAGTGGAGAAGTTCCTAATTTCTTGGAAGGTGTGCAAGATGTGTGTTTCTATTCCATATTCCCTATAACCTCGACCTGGCGCTCAGTGTTTCACATTTCTTCCTTCTATTGACGAAGCACCTTCTGCACCGTTTGTGAATCGCCACCTCCCTATAGGCGATTCACAAACGGCATCAGCAAGCCGCCATGACGGGGACTTCAGGGTCTTGCCGCGGATATCTTCTACGCCGACATCGATGTCTTTGGTGTAGCCTGGAGCAATTTATTTTAAAACAGCACGAAAGGACACGGACTCAGGGAAGAGACGACACACGAGCGCTAACAACTGGCGATTTATTGCGAAGAAGCCCATGGCTTTATTTTGTTTCGCAAGCTACTTGGAAGTGGCCTTCGCAATAAATCGCCAGTTGTTAGTCAGCGCTCGTGTGTCGTCTCTTCCCTGAGTCCGTCTCTTATCGCGCTGTTTTAAAATGAATTGCCACCAACTCGCCCAAACTTCTACACTGGAACAATTGTTTGGGCAAGCAGGGTGACAGTCTCGATAAGTGATGTGTACCAGTGGCATACTGCTGTTCATCAATAGATCTACCTATAGAATAAAGTTTGACCATGCGAGATCTTGCTACCTTACTTATTAATCACCCTCGGGGTGCAGAGCCTGAGTGTTGACCTGTTGTCGCGCATATATTTGCTTTCTTTCTGGGCCTCAGGGCCCAACAAACTGTCTACGTTAGGAGAAATTTGCGAATTTATTGCTTCGTGTCTCCGAACAAGTTCCTTAAAGGGACTTTTTTTTCCTGCAATTTTTTTTTTCGGGGCCATTTTGTCCTCAAGGCCGTTTCCTCTGGGGCCTTTATTTCCGGGGCCATTGTAATACATTTTCACCCCCTTCCCCTCCGTCCGTCCGCCCGCCCGCCTCACCCATATCACGAGGAAAGGTATAGTTTGCTGCTCCTCTTAACTGGCTTGCAGGTCGTAGAAGCGGCCAAAATTTTTAAAAATATTGGTAGTGTTTACACGTGAGCTACGCCTGAATTTTGCGCCTTACGCAACGAGTCTAAATATACATTTTTTTAATGCGCTGACAAAATTGCCTTCAGCTCTTGTGAACAATTAGACTGCATTTCTGCATCAACATTAAACGTAAAGCGCTTAATTAGCTTTCACGCAAGCTTTGACGGCAGACCGTAAGGGCGCTAGCTCGACGAGTCTTGTGTCACCATACTGCATAACGTCTCACAGTGGCGAGCCTACACAGAGCGCTGCATCGGCACTCGCATCAGTATTATTCGCATGTTGAGCTATAGACAGTCTATATCAGTAGATTGTTTACTTTCTTAGCGCAGTTGTGTTGAGATAGACAGTCTATCTCATATCAGTAGATTGCTTACTTTCTTAGCGCAGTTGTATTTATTAAAATGCTATTCGAGTGACAGTATTACATGAAAAAAAAAACATGTGTGTGGGTGGGTGGGAGAAGAGGCTAGTTTTGTTCAACATAAGGAAAGCTTCTGGAAAGAATGAACCTGCTGGTGATACTTCAGTGGCCACTGATCTTCCACTATCTCCAGTGGAAAGAGACGTGGGAAATATAAGTTAATAACTCGGAACGAATGCTTTAAATAACATGCATCCGGAAGAAAGCTTTCGAAGCGTTTGTGTGTTTTCCCTGTGCGACAAGAGTGCAGGAGATGGCACCGATTCTTGACTGCAGCACCCAGGCTGTCCAACCGCAAGGCGTGGTTGTTCCTATCTACGCCTCAACTGCTGGGGTTATGACATGGAGCAGATCCTCCGAGCGATTGAGGTGAAAAAGACCTCTGGACCATCTCGGCCGGCTAAAGAGTTACCGCCTTCTGTTGAGCGATGGTTTGAGCTGCTTCCTGCTGGGAAAGTCTCAACGGCTGCGAGGAGAGGCCGTCCAACTGCTTCGGCCCTTTCAGCATATACGGACGTAGCCGAACCACGATTAGGCACCGCATGCGCTCGAGAATGAGACTGGCGGTCGGGGCAAATGTTGGCATACGAGCGAAGTGAGTCCCGCCTGAAATGCAGCATGAGTGCCCTCCATCGTTGCCATGAGGCGCTTGCACGCGGCGCACCTTATCGAACGCGTCTGCAACTAGTCGGCCCGCTTGCACGTGGTTAACAGAGTGCGTGCGGGTCGTGCTCTGTACACATACCTTCGACAGCCTCCAAAACCGACGCCGTGAGTACCAGCACGCTCCGCACCAACATGACGACAGTGGCCATGGCGCGAACCGACCCCCGGTCTTCTTCGCCAGCCGCGGCTGGCTCTCTCGTGCTCCGAGCGCGGTGGCGTAGCGTGTGAACTTTCCGCGCCAAAGGCCGGAGCGCTTCGTTGCTAATGCATGCCCGTCGCGTTCAAGGTGATCAAAGTGAATTCGATCGGATGCCGCCGCGGCGGGGCCGGCACCGGGGCTGTGCCGCTGCTGACCGAGTATCGCGTGTGACAGTGGGCCGATCGAAGCCGGACGTCGCCTGTCTGATCCAGCGCTTCGATCGGCCCTTAAGGCTCAGCTGCGAAAGGCACTGTCATGGACCAGGGGCACACTTTTGGGCCAAGTTTCACGCAGGCTCTCTTGTATAGAACCTGCACATGGCGCTTTGTGTGGCGCTTCGCTTTCGAAGCAGACGAAAACATGTCTCATTTCGCCCTGTCTTCTATCATCCCCCGCTGCCGCGATGCCCTCGCGTCGTCCTGGCGCTTGCAGTCCACACTATTTCGCCCTGTCGTCCTTTCTATACGCGTGAGAGAGAAAAATAAAGCTCTTGCCACCCTAATGGTCACGATCAATTTATTTCAATGCAATTTTTGTAACAACGGGTGAACGCGCACTGTACACAGTTATCGTACGGCTTTGGAGACGGCGCTTTCGTGCAAGCTCAAAGTGTGAAACAAATTTTAGCTTCACACTTTCAATTTTGTAAGCTTACGTACTATTGAGCACAGCTCTTGCTCCTGACTAAATATGCGAACATTCATAGTGTTAGCTAAGGTACCGTGTTATTTCAGACGTTTATTTTGACACAGAGAGCAGCTATTGAGGCACGTCCAGATTCCTAACTTCTGCAAGGCTTCTTCGAAATTAATAGCTATGCACTGCTTGCATCCAACCTTAAATCATTAGCTTCAACGTATTGTTTTTGTTCCGATTTATATCACTTTTTTTTGCCTCGGTGCATATGCTAACATGCGCACTGTGACACATGCTATCTCAAGAAAAAAGGGACTTAAAGGGGGTCGAGAGGTTCGTCTTTCCAGGGACGAACTGGTTTTCCCCAACCATTTGTTTAATTCGCGACCTACTGCTCGACTACTGATCCGGAGTTCCCGGGTTCGAACCCGACCGCGGCGGCTGCGTTTTTATGGAGGAAAAACGCTAAGGCGTCCGTGTGCTGTGCGATGTCAGTGCACGTTAAAGATCCCCAGGTGGTCGAAATTATTCCGGAGCCCTCCACTACGGCACCCCTTTCTTCTTTCACTCCCTCCCTTATCTCTCCCCTTAAAGCGCGGTTCAGGTGTCCAACGATATATGAGACAGATACTGCGCCATTTCCTTTCCCCAAAAAAGACAATTATTATTTCGATTGGAAGCCGAGTGCGGACTACGCCACCACAAAAGACAGCCCATACAGAAGAAAAGGAAAGTCTATGGTTTATGGTCTTATGGGGGTTTAACGTCCCAAAGCGACTCAGGCTAGGAGGGACGCCGTAGTGAAGGGCGCCGGAAATTTCGACCACCTGCGGTTCTTTAACGTGCACTGACATTGCACAGTACACGGGCCTCTAGAATTTCGCCCCCATTGAAATTCGACTGCAGCCGCCGGGAATCGAGCCCGCGTCTTTCGGATCAGCAGCCGAGCGCCATAATCACTCAGCCACCGCGGCGGCTGCGAAAATATTTTCTACGAAGCACACAAATTGATTGGGTACACCACTGTATTGAACGCCTTTCTGCTCAGAGCAATGCACGGTGATTTTGCTGTCATATCATTTTCTAACAAGCTTCGGTAAGCCTTAATGTATAAGCACAGCGGTTGAAATCGCGTTTTTACCAAAAAATATTGTTACATCTAAGCTTACCAACTTAGAGCATTAATCAGCGAAAACTGATTCGCATTAGCGGCTGAGAGGTGTGGAGTGGCACGCCCATTTTGACGTTTCAGAGGCGACTACTCGGTTGGGCGTCTCACAGGCCCGTTTTGCGCATACTCGGCCTTCTTCCGCTTGCGGTTTTCAGTTCGATCGCGTTCCCGGCACACTTCTCGTATACTCCAGAGGGACCTCTTGACGAAGCAAATAGTCTAGTTCCAAGTGATGTCTTATTCGCAGTCTAAACCATCCGCTGGTTTTGAGAAAATGAAATATACGCATAACTGGCCCACTTGGTCACGATAAGTCAACAGCGCTGTGAGGTGGCGGTTGTGTCCACCTACAAAGTGGGGCAGTTATGTACCTTTCCTTTCGTCAAAACCAACGAACGGTTTAGATGCCGTTGAGGAAAGGAAATGCTCATAACTGGCTCCCTGGGTCAGTGGACACATCATTCGCGCTTCGAGGTATACATGGCGGTGGTGTACACCTAACGCGTAACGCGTTACACGGCTGGCGTTGTATAACCCCTAAATTGTTTGTACTAAATCACTGTTAAAAGAGTGCCGAACATGTGTACTTGACGTCCGGTATTTGGCAACCTGCAAATCATTGTGTATTCTTCGCTTTTTTTACGTCCTATTTGCAGTAACTGCATGGTAACTTCACATTACGACCTGTTGAAAACAAACGGAGCAGCCCGTATTTCGCTTGGCTTTGGTTACGGCGATGGGAAATTGACTGCTTGCCTCTATACCGTTCCGCTAAGTGTCGTCGATGCTTATATCGCATCACATAAGCTCGAAAACTAACGGCAATGAAAGGAAATTACGCATGCGCAACTCGCGTTCAAAACGACTTGAACCGCATCGCACATGCTTGTGCGCGTTCTCAGCTGCCGATCGCTCCGATCCCACTAAGCCGTTTCTTCATCGGCACGCGTATACAGCGGCAGTGCACTCACCGGCCTTATATGGCATCCTGCGCTTCTAAAAAAAAAAAAAAAACGAGTCCTACTGCGGTGGAGGTCCTTTCACGCGATTTTCGCGTGCTGCCATGCTGCGGTTCGTTCCCTCGTTAGCCTTATTCTCTGCAGCTAGTCCGTTGAGTTTACGCACGGCACGCATTTTTTCGCAAGAGGCGCGCCGTGCGCTGGTTTCTATGGCTAAAGTTGACCGCTCCCCCACTGCCCCAATGAGTCGTTTTTTTTTCTTAGAGTGTATATATAGCACGCGGTATGCTACCAAGAATGGCGTATTCAAGCAAGTTTCGAAGATGTAAAATGGTAAAGCGACTCAAAACCACCCCTTATGCGACAAACTCAAATAAACTGAAGCTGTCCGTATTCTTCAATTTACAATAAGCGCAGATCGAATGATCCCCAGTTCACCCGAGATGCCGAGAGGAGCCTGAATAGAAAGAAGAGGGGTGCGGGAAATTCACAAGAACCAACACTGCCCTTGAGTGGGCAAGATATAATAACCTTTCCGATCTGACTGCAGCTGCAATTCTAGAAGCCAAACACAAATATTGCAGCCATGAACTCCACAATATGCTTGAAACCAACCCTAAACAAATCTGTCACTCAGTTAATCCCAAGTCTGACCAGGCAGTGTCTGTCTTGACCGATGAGAATGGTTGTGCCTTTGCTTTACACCATGTTGTTGAAGTGTTCAGTGAATCCTTAGTGTGTTGAGGAGTTCAATGAATCCTTCTTTGAAGTATTTACAGACGAGCTGCCACTTAATAGATCGCAAGAACTACCTCATTCATGCATTCAGTTTATCTTCTCGCGTGTCGTAATCTCTGCAAACGGTGTTGCGAAAGCGACTCATAGACTGCACTTTCCACCAGTCCAGGCCTCAATGGCATCGCCAATAAACTTCTCAAATAAACAGATTGTCACGCACTAGAGGAAGACGAAGCGGGTAGCGGCGCTCACGCCAGGCCCGCAGCCATTAAAATAATGCCGTCACCATGCATCATGTCGTTCTGTTTTCATCGGCTGCCGTCACGTAACAATATCATGAATCGTCTGTTATTTTGTCACTGCTATTTCAAAAATCACTTGACTCGGGATGGGAAGCGTGCTCACATCATTCCTATATTTAAAACGGGAGACCGTTCTGATCCGACTAACTGCAGACCGATTTCCCTGAAATCAATACGCTCCAGACTATTCGAACACATCCTATTCGCCCATATTATGGACCACTTAAAGTCAAATACACTGCTTCTTGAAAACGAGCATGGTTTCTGTTATAAATTATGTTGACAAACCAAATTATTTGAGTTACTCACTGACCTTCACTACTCACTGCATGTGTCCCTTGATACAGACGCTATATTTGCCGATATTTTTAAAGCCTTTGATCGTGTTACTCACAAACACTTACTACTAAAAATTAAAAGCCTACCGCTTGACGATAAAACGACTCGATGGATAGCTGAATTCTTGACTAAGCGGTTTCCATCAGATAAGGTAAACGACTGCGCCTCTAACCCTAAGCGCGTGAAATCAGGCGTCCCACAAAGGACAGTACTCGGGTGTTTGCTGTTTTTAATTTATATAAATGATATAACAAGTAACATCGATTCATCAGTTCACATTTTCGCAGATTGCGTGATATTTAATGAAATAACCCTAACTGCGTACACACGCTTCAATCTAATTTAAACAAAGTAACTGAAAGATAATTACTTGCAAAATCGAAATTAATGCGGCAAAAAACTAAACACCTCAGATTCTCACCTGCTCCCGGCCCGCTATATAACCTTTATACATGAAACAACGTGTTGAATCTGTTCTTCATTAAATATGTAGGAGTCCACTTGCATTCTGATCTTTCCTAGAACACTCACATAGATCGCACTACCAGTAAAGCATTTAGGAACCTTGCTATAAGGCGACGTTTACACCTCTCCAATTCTGACAAAAGATATTAAGCTTATATTTCATTGATCAGAACATGCCAAGAATATACTTCTACTATATGGCATCCTCACCAGAACTTCCTCTCCAGCCTTCTCGAATCTGTCCAGAATAAATCAGCAAGGTTAATTTCATCGCCGTACTCAAGATTCCAAAGCGAATCATTATGTAAAGAAATTTGAATTTGCCATCTCATTCGACCAGGAGGGAATTTTCCAGATTATCGTTTTTTTTTTCACAACTTACATTACAGTAACTCAGAATTTTCCAGTTCCCATGCAGTTCCCAGCACGGCTCCACTCGTGCCGGCGATAAGGAGAGCATCAGATCGTCGAGATGGGCCAGCAGGGTGTGACCCGTCGCTCCCTGATGCTGCTGCTGATAGAGCACGCTGCAGCAGGCGTGCAGTTTTGTCCAGTTCTGCCACCGCGCGCATGCTCCGTTTTACTTTTGGTGCGCCTGTACTTATGCTGATTTGTGTCGGCTGTAAATGCCAGCAAGGCACGGTGTTGGCCTGATGGCATAGAGAAACATACTTACGTGAAGAGCGGACACTCAAGCCGTTTCGCGGCCGAGCAAAAAAGGGTCTGACCACCCGCCAGGCGGCCTATGCTTGCTTCCACTCTGCTTCAAAGGTCGACAGCTTATCACACGTCCACCGGGTTGCATCCAAGTGTTCCATTTCCATATAGAAGTTGGTGGTGCGCTGGTCATGTGCCGCCGGTTACGCCCACCTCACTGCGCTTTTCATCGCGTCGCCTCGCTTTTCCGGTAAGTTGTTTCCTTTTGCCTGCAGGATTAATTTTCTTGTTTCTTGACCTAATAACATTGTAGCAGGTCGTTTTTTATGCTGCGTGTACGTGTTGCATATAATATGAGCCGTGAGCCATCCGTTTGTTGTATTTTCCGGAAGAGCATATGCACTACTTCGAAAGGGTAATTTTCGAAAAGTCACTAGCAACACGTTCGGTTTAAAGCACAGAATTTATCGATGGCTCACCCGTATCGTAACACAAGCCCTTTATATGGCGTGGGTCGAACAGTGTAATGCACATTTGAAATCAACCCCTTAAAAATACCTTTGCCACACGGGAAGTGGGCAGTTGTGATCGGAGGTGGGCAAATGCCCTCATTTTTGCTTTTGCTCCCTCACCCTCACTTTTGAATCCATGGCTCTCTCTCACCCTCGCCCTCATTGTGATAAGTTATCCGGCCCTCCCTCGCCCTCACCCTCACATCGTCGGCCCTCTCTCACCCTCACACTCACTAACGGTCATTTTAAAATTCGAGTTATATTCTTTAGTCTGCAACTTGTGGCGATATTACTCAGCAATAAACATACAAGACAAGCCTTCAAGGCTCTATTGAACCAGAGGCTTGATGCTTGTACTGTTGTCTGTGTGCGGGTATGTGTGTGTGAGCTGTTTGAGCTAACGCGTGAGCGAAAACCGAGGCATTTACGAGCTTGGCCCTAAGATATCACTCTGCCTTTACTTCTAGAACGCACTGCATGCATACATGTGCCCTGCACGTATAACAATTCATTGTTATCTATATTTTGTTTATACTGCAATCCCCACTGGGGATTTTATCAGTGTGGGATGCAGATAAGTAAACACAACGTAAAAATTAACACAACTAATGAACAAAAGAACAAAGTAGAATAACATAGCTTGAAATTCTTGGGAAAAAAGCATACACCACAGATTTTTAATGAATACTGGAAAGAAATGTCGACATAGATGATTTCGAAATGTGGTCATTGGTTAGGGGATTCCGTTCAATTACTGTTCGTGGAAAGACAGAATATTTAAAACGGTTATTACGTGTGTTAAATGTCGTTACTGTGCGGCTATGTCTTTGCCTAGTGGCGTAAACAGACGAAAAAGAAATTATTCTCGTGAGATCTGCCTTATAGTGGCCGTTAATAAATTGAATGAGGAATTTTAGTCGTGACACACGGTTTCTTTGCGTTAATGGGGGAAAGTCCGCTCTAGTTAAAAGTTCTGTTACTGACGTATATCCAAATCTATTATAAATGAAACGAGCTGGTTTTCGGTCCACCATTTCTATCTTATTAGTGTAAGTTTTAGTTAAAGTGTCCCAAATTAAGCATGCATAGTCTAGTATCGGCAGAATTTCGCTTTTGTATGCGAGAAGTCGGATACAGGAGTAGAAAGTCTCAAAGCTCTCCTCAGAAACAACACCTTGCGGTTAACATTAGCCATTATGTAGTCAATGTGCTTAGTCCAAGGGGAGTCATTAGTGATCAAGAGTCCGAGATTCTTACAATGTATCTCGAGAAAAGCTCGAGAAAAGTTTCGATAGGATGAATGTTTAGGTTTCTTATCTAAAACGGCGTCTGCAGTAGTGAGCGCAACTGCTTTGTGGTCCGATATTTCATCTACTATCTGGCTATTTGTTTTGGCAGTAATTGATCCGCTAGCAAAAGAGAGGTCGAGCATTGATTGAGAATTGCCCTGAGATATGGTATTTCCTTCTACAATTTGCAATCAGTCGAAGGCAAAAGCAATGTCCAACATAGCTGCACCTTTGGGTTCATGCTTTTTAACTGAAAGATTTGAACAGTCTATTTAAGGCAGTCTATTTCAGGCCTGAGCATTGCTCCAACAATATATCTCACGTTTCCATAGTACGTTGTGCAAAAAATGCACTCTACATTGGGTACATCAGACATTGGTAAAATTCGCCGGGATGATTTAAACCGAATGCTGACATCTCCACCTCTGCCATCACGATCCTTTCGCTACGAACTGTAGCCAGTGGTAACGAACTCGCTGTCAAACACTATTGTTAAGCCAAGTTTTCTGTCAAAACCGCTATTTCAGGGTCATGCAAAAGCAGAAGGGCCTACAACTCAGTTGTCTTGCTTATGACACTTCTTCAATTAGCATTTAGTATTTTCAGGGTCTGAAGTCTCTTAGTCCGGAGTCAGTTTTATTTATTTCTAAGCCTAAAGTGAAGAGCTCTTGTTTCAGCCCAACCATAAAGTACGCGATTAACGCTTGGCTTATCATAGATTAGCTTTAAAGCTTGGCGCCCTCTTTCCCCTCATCTTCAGAGCTTTTCCACTGCTTCCGTATTTCCCTAACTCGTTTAGAAAACTCGTCAGCTAATGATTTCGAGCTTTTTGGTGTTTGGATTTTGAGCTGGTTTTAGTCTTTTTGAGCACGATCGTAATACTGAATTTTTTCACAGAAGTCGAGAGGTTTCAAAACGACTGGTCGCGCCTTATTTATTTCCTTTTTACCCAGCCTGCGGCATCTTTCGACACCACTCACTGTTAAACCTTGTTCCAGAAAAAAAAAAACATCATCAATTACTTCCTTTTCCAGTTCCTGGCTAGTCTCCTCGCTAAACTCTTTTATTCCGTGAATTAGCAGGTTATTTCTCCTGCCTCTGTTTTCCAAATCGTCTGCCTGGTTCCTAACTGTACTAAGCTGCCCCTGAAGTTTCGGTATTGCCGATTCTATGCCTTTAACCTTCGTGGCTAAGAGATTTAGGCCCACCAACTATATCTCATAGCCATCAATTCGCTGAGTTAAACCGGAAAGTTTATTCTCAGTTATGTTTTGAGACGCCTGCAGGCCCTCCATTGTTGAATTAATCTTGCTCTGGCCTTCTAGCAATTCCGATAGCATTTGTTTTTCAATTGGGCCAGGATTTGTTTCAACACCGCCATAAGACAACAGATCTTTGGTAATGAAATCACGCAAGAAAGTAAATGCTGAACACACAGTGGGCAGGGCAGCAGCACTAGGAAGCGATCGCCACTCCTGTAGCAATGTGCAGATTTGAAATCACTAACCTGGATAGCAAAGCGAAAAGGATTGCTTAGCATGCTGCCTCGTTTGCTGATGCCATGCCCACTGTGCTAAAATGGACTGCTAAAATCAGTCAGCGCGTTGTTGTATCTGTGTACAAAACTAGTGTACGCCAAGAGTATTTAGAAAACAATTCAGTAGCGTTTACCACGATAATTACATTAAGTGCTCAGCACAGAATAGACTCAGAAAAATTCGCTTAATTACCATTACCCGATGGCATTGCCATTGCACTGGGTCTTCTGAATGTCACTGCTGCTAATCTCGCCATTTCGTGCAGTTTGCTACATGCTCGTCGGATGACGCTTCCACGCGCACGGATGGAAGATGATGAGGACCGCGCTTACAGACTACAGCTTGATAGACTGGCACTTTCAACAACTCTCGTGAACGTGACTATGTGACGAAGACGGCGACACTGCAAGCACAGCACGAGAGCTTGGCAGTTCGTACAGGCACGATGTTAGGATTTCTCCCAAATAATTGTTCAAATTAGGGAAATGTATGAACCGACCGACTTAAAACCAGAGTGGCACTCCTTGGTGATGCGCTCATCCTATACCTCACGTCTACTGCTCTGTTGCTGTCTATTTGCGAGGTGTTTCGTGGCGTGTTCTAAAAGGTTTGTAAATAATTTGGTTAATGTAAACAGAATATATTTTCAATCTTATAAATGTCATGCTTAAAAAGCTGTGGCGACGGCGTAGTGGTCTGAAGTAGCAGCCATCGGAACTGATTTTTTAGTGCCACCGCGAGTTCGGATCCCGCTCCCCCAGCTTTAATTTTTTTTTATTTAGTGTCTTCCCCCGGTACGGTGCCGGCCTTACGCTGCAGGGGAGCTCTTATGCGGTCGCTTAATATAAAACATTATTGAGGCCACTTGAAAATCAAACGGCTCGCTAAAATGCAGCATTTGGGCTGAATAATTCCTGTGGTTGCCATTTTAGTGCTCTAGCGCTTCCAATCCGCCGAAAAGTGGTTGTCTGTCTGTACGAAGCTTGCTTGTAGCACGTGGGCCGCATTGGTCACGTAACGTTGTGACGTCATAACAAGCTGCCCATCGGATTATGAGCCCACCGTGGCAGTTCAATTTAATGATCAGTCGCGACAGATTCCTCAGGAACAACACAGGTCTCACAAGCCCCACCGCTGGCAGCAGCTGCCATAGCAGGGCAGTGGCGCGTAGCTTAACTGCTGCACCTCTGCGCCTGGAGCGGAGTCAGGACACTCAGGTATCTTTGAATGTAGAGAATGACCAATTCTACCGCAGTACATGTCTAAAATGATGCAACAACACGCAAAGATACATAATATGACATATCAACCTAAGTAAGCATGTTCAGGCCAAGCAACAGCACAGAAAGTCAGGATAAACCATGCGCAACAGGACTGACGGTGCTAGCGCACGATAAATCATGGTTAACCCCAAGCGAAACCGCACGTGATTTTTTTGCTTGCACGTCTACGCCTTACTCAAACGCTGAATGTCAATTCCCTACCATGCCTGCTAGAAATCTGGTTCATAAAATGAGGCGCTCGATTACGCGGTCACAGGTGTTACTGCAGGGACAGAAATAAACCGAGAGATGTCGATGTTATTTGGAGAGCAGTACAACTTTTTCTTTTTTAGCAGATCGTACATTGCAAGGCGGATCGAGCGATGATTCAGACCAAGGTTTTTAAGGTGCTGCTTTATTTTCATGGTAAGACTACAGTGGTCGCCCTTGCCCACCACATTGCGGCACCGCTTTCTCATCCCGCAGTTCCAGAGAAAATAGAATATAGACAGAAGATATGAATGTACTGAACTACTCACAGCGTGAATAAAAAATTCCACTCCAACGCCGCCGACAGGCTTTGATTTAATAGTGGAATTTCGGAAAAACATTTGCGCTGCAGCCAATTCTGTGATTCGTCACTGAGCTGAAATCGGACTTCGTTCCGGAAAAGAAGGCCTAGAACTTGGGAATTCAACGGCCTTACTAGGTATAATTTCTACGTGTTTTACTCTACACTCTGATCATCCGACAGACTCGGGGCTGATAATGAAAATGTTGACTGCGGTACCATGGTTCCCGTTGGACAGGCAGCCGCCAGCACGGCCCGGCAAGTGGCCCTTTTAGCGCACTATACAGGGTGTTTCACCGAATACTTTACACAATTAAAAAAAAAAGGCTTTGAGTTAGAAGAGCGCTTTTTTCGGCGGTGTAGTACATCACAGCGACGGAGAAGGTGTGCTGCACCCGCGTTTCCGGTTCGCCTGGTGTACCTCGAGAGTGCAGAAACTACGTCTTCCCCGGGATCTTCACCCTATAGAAGTAGTGCTTTAAAATGGGAATTCATAACGGGCGGCACAGACAAAAGCGTTAGCCCGGAGTACGGTTCGGGCCACCACCCTCGCCCTCAGACAGTGAATTCTGCCCTCCCTCGCCCTCACCTCATCATGTCTTCCCTCCCTCGCCCTCACCTCACCATGTCTCTCCTCCTTCGCCCTCGTCCTCACGTATTTTCATCCGCCCATCCTCCCTCACCCTCACCTCACCGAGAGAAATCCTCATGAAATGAGGGTGAGGACGCCCTCATGAGGTTTCGCCCTCGTGAGGATGCCCATCTCTGGTTGTGATCGTGATCGGTCAGATCCTAATCGGGCCTCAATATGTCCCGATCGCGTTTGAGCCGCGTTTAGGAATAGTTGACTGCCATCGGAGCATCGGAATCGAGCTGCCCAAATGCGTTCGACACCTACTATGTGCTTTTTAAGTGCCATAGAGTGCTAGGAAACGAACAGCAAAAGAGAGAAGCCTAAAATATAAACTAAAAAGGTTGTTTTAGACTGCAGTACAACAAGTACTAATACGTTTTATTCAGGCATAATTTTCCATATATGTGTCAATACCGCCGACATGATGCGTTTCAGATAGCTTGAGGTGATCGGCATTGATAGGCACGTTTTTAGCCATACCAAATTCAAATATTTTTTTTTCTAGAAAAAGCAATATACAAGGACTCTTTTCTACCAGCTTGGCAAATTTTGTTGGGTGCTTCGAACCTACTTAGTGACATCTGTTGCGCTACGGCTGTTCTTACTCCCGATCCTTGGACCGCTATATCAGCGATGATTTTACATCGCGATTGAAAGTCGGATCCCGGTCGAGGGCTCGATCACAATCGAAAGTCCCCACGTGAAGGGGTATAAGAAAATCGTTGCGGATAGTGCTATCTACGCAATCATTACGACAGTGTGCGATCACTGTAAAATGAAAGTTTATCACTGGTCCGTACCGCATATAGGTACGGTCTGGAAAAAAACCATAGAGACAATCATTCACAGCAGTCACTGCTTTATAGACAAAAAATCAGTTTACATCAGCTCGCTTCAGCAAGGAATTGAAGCTAGTTAGACACAATTTTTCATAAATTATATGTTAACATGCTTGCCTGCAAACATATTAAAATAAGTGTCATCAGCGAGTTTATTTTTCTTTTGTATCTTTTTTGCTGCGATATATTTCTTTTTGCACACTAATATACCACGGAGCGGATTAAATTACGGGAGCTGCTGCTGCGTTTCATGGTGTGGGAACAACGGGCGAAGGCAAAGGAAGCCGGGGACGAAGCTCTTATGCATTCCTCGAGACAGCAGGTGATGAACGCCTGTTCTGTGTACTTTAAAGAAAATATAAAACAGTGCTTCTTGCTAGAACCGGCTACTATGCACATGTTTTTTCTAGTCAGCCAGTGAAGCGAATAACTACAGGCTATACTGTGCCGTAAATATTTCAGGTCGAAGGCTTGGATCGAGTGTGCCAAGAGGGCCGACCTGTTAGAAAAGTCGCCGTCCCAGCTGTATGCCACGTACCGCATCTGCGGGGACAATTTCACCGCAGATGACTTCATGGACCCTGGGATGACTTCGCTGAAGAAGACGGCTATTCCTACTGTTCAGCCTACAGGATACTCGGATTGTCAGCTCGCTGAAGGTATTTTCGGTGTGCGCTTGACAGAATCGCCCGGCCAATGAAGCTTTGAATTGTGTTTTTCTAGCTACGATTCATGATTACAACATGACCCACTCGATGTAATCCCATTGATTGAAGTGTACATTTCTCAATAAAATATATAGGATTCGCCTTTTCTGGCATGTATGCACGTTTCATCAATAGAAACTTAGACAGCATTCGCTTCAAGAAATCAGTGTCTGGCAGACAGCTGGATAAATTTAAAGCCCAATGTCTTATTGTTTCTCATCGCAGCCAATAGAACACAGGGTTCGCTTACATATATCTGTCACTAAGTTCATTATTGCGCTGATCATTCATTACATATTTCCTTCCCTTTGCTAGGTTCGATAATTAGTAAAGATATGGACTTATTTCTGTACATGTAGAAAAATGGTTGTAGAAAGTTGTGTTTTTTTATTCTTCTGGAAGGCAATTAACTGCAGCCTTTTTCGAACAGACGATTTACGTTGTTTGCTATTTGTCCATGTTTGTCTTGTTTGAGAACAAGAGCGTGCAGCACGAATGTGGATTTTTTTTTGCGTGGTGTCTACACCTTGACCAGAAAATCGCAATAATCGCCTTCTACGAAGAGTGCAAGCTTACTATTGTGTCACTATGATGTATTTGATATGTTTTGAATATTTCTGAACAGCCTATGAACCTATCGCGGAAAGCTGCTGATGTGCAGGAATCGAGTGCGCTATACGTGCCTTTTTATTCCTTTACTTGTGTGTAGCTGTTGATAGCTCCTGTTGTGTTGTTCGCACGGGTGATGTTTTGGATGAAAAAACACTCAGAATGTATGTACAATATTTTTTTTGTTTGTGACATGGTGCCACCCGCTATACCATAACTTCTTTCCTGTTGCTTTTGTATTCTGATGTATTTTATAAAATGTGTGTGATCCAGCATTTTTTCTTTACAGTTCAAATTGTAACGATTTGGCATTACGAAGAATGCTGGAGTATCACTTCCCGCTCTCAAACAACTGACATTGAATCACCTGCATTCTTACTACAGTCACCGCATACATGTTTACACAGATGGATCAGTTCACTCGACCAGTTCTGCGAGGTCGGTGGTGATACCGGCCAG